>NW_026605834.1:0-27632 GCF_945859685.1 Eupeodes corollae
TCATCTATATCTATAATGATAGATCTTGATTAGGAGTATCTTTTTCTAGTACATGTCAAGTATCTATTTTGAAGTCTTGATCGATTTTGGGGGTTGGGAAGGATCAGGTGATGGTTTTGGGTGTGATTTGATTTTCGTCTAGAACATCAAAAACCTTCAGGATGCTCCAAAATGACTCATCTATATCTATAATGATAGATCTTGATTAGGAGTATCTTTTTCTAGTACATGTCAAGTATCTATTTTGAAGTCTTGATCGATTTTGGGGGTTGGGAAGGATCAGGTGATGGTTTTGGGTGTGATTTGATTTTCGTCTAGAACATCAAAAATCCTTCAGGATGCTCCAAAATGACTCATCTATATCTATAATGATAGATCTTGATTAGGAGTATCTTTTTCTAGTGCATGTCAAGTATCTATTTTGAAGTCTTGATCGATTTTGGGGGTTGGGAAGGATCAGGTGATGGTTTTGGGTGTGATTTGATTTTCGTCTAGAACATCAAAAATCCTTCAGGATGCTCCAAAATGACTCATCTATATCTATAATGATAGATCTTGATTAGGAGTATCTTTTTCAAGTACATGTCAAGTATCTTTTTTGAAGTCTTGATCGATTTTGGGGGTTGGGAAGGATCAGGTGATGGTTTTGGGTGTGATTTGATTTTCGTCCAGAACATCAAAAATCCTTCAGGATGCTCCAAAATGACTCATCTATATCTATAATGATAGATCTTGATTAGGAGTATCTTTTTCTAGTACATGTCAAGTATCTATTTTGAAGTCTTGATCGATTTTGGGGGTTGGGAAGGATCAGGTGATGGTTTTGGGTGTGATTTGATTTTCGTCTAGAACATCAAAAATCCTTCAGGATGCTCCAAAATGACTCATCTATATCTATAATGATAGATCTTGATTAGGAGTATCTTTTTCTAGTACAAGTCAAGTATCTATTTTGAAGTCTTGATCGATTTTGGGGGTTGGGAAGGATCAGGTGATGGTTTTGGGTGTGATTTGATTTTCGTCTAGAACATCAAAAATCCTTCAGGATGCTCCAAAATGACTCATCTATATCTATAATGATAGATCTTGATTAGGAGTATCTTTTTCTAGTACATGTCAAGTATCTATTTTGAAGTCTTGATCGATTTTGGGGGTTGGGAAGGATCAGGTGATGGTTTTGGGTGTGATTTGATTTTCGTCTAGAACATCAAAAATCCTTCAGGATGCTCCAAAATGACTCATCTATATCTATAATGATAGATCTTGATTAGGAGTATCTTTTTCTAGTACATGTCAAGTATCTATTTTGAAGTCTTGATCGATTTTAGGGGTTGGGAAGGATCAGGTGATGGTTTTGGGTGTGATTTGATTTTCGTCTAGAACATCAAAAATCCTTCAGGATGCTCCAAAATAACTCATCTATATCTATAATGATAGATCTTGATTAGGAGTATCTTTTTCTAGTACATGTCAAGTATCTATTTTGAAGTCTTGATCGATTTTGGGGGTTGGGAAGGATCAGGTGATGGTTTTGGGTGTGATTTGATTTTCGTCTAGAACATCAAAAATCCTTCAGGATGCTCCAAAATGACTCGTCTATATCTATAATGATAGATCTTGATTAGGAGTATCTTTTTCTAGTACACGTCAAGTATCTATTTTGAAGTCTTGATCGATTTTGGGGGTTGGGAAGGATCAGGTGATGGTTTTGGGTGTGATTTGATTTTCGTCTAGAACATCAAAAATCCTTCAGGATGCACCAAAATGACTCATCTATATCTATAATGATAGATCTTAATTAGGAGTATCTTTTTCTAGTACATGTCAAGTATCTATTTTGAAGTCTTTATCGATTTTGGGGGTTGGGAAGGATCAGGTGATGGTTTTGGGTGTGATTTGATTTTCGTCTAGAACATCAAAAATCCTTCAGGATGCTCCAAAATGACTCATCTATATCTATAATGATAGATCTTGATTAGGAGTATCTTTTTCTAGTACATGTCAAGTATCTATTTTGAAGTCTTGATCGATTTTGGGGGTTGGGAAGGATCAGGTGATGGTTTTGGGTGTGATTTGATTTTCGTCTAGAACATCAAAAATCCTTCAGGATGCTCCAAAATGACTCATCTATATCTATAATGATAGATTTTGATTAGGAGTATCTTTTTCTAGTACATGTCAAGTATCTATTTTGAAGTCTTGATCGATTTTGGGGGTTGGGAAGGATCAGGTGATGGTTTTGGGTGTGATTTGATTTTCGTCTAGAACATCAAAAATCCTTCAGGATGCTCCAAAATGACTCATCTATATCTATAATGATAGATCTTGATTAGGAGTATCTTTTTCTAGTACATGTCAAGTATCTATTTTGAAGTCTTGATCGATTTTGGGGGTTGGGAAGGATCAGGTGATGGTTTTGGGTGTGATTTGATTTTCGCCTAGAACATCAAAAATCCTTCAGGATGCTCCAAAATGACTCATCTATATCTATAATGATAGATCTTGATTAGGAGTATCTTTTTCTAGTACATGTCAAGTATCTATTTTGAAGTCTTGATCTATTTTGGGGGTTGGGAAGGATCAGGTGATGGTTTTGGGTGTGATTTGATTTTCGTCTAGAACATCAAAAATCCTTCAGGATGCTCCAAAATGACTCATCTATATCTATAATGATAGATCTTGATTAGGAGTATCTTTTTCTAGTACATGTCAAGTATCTATTTTGAAGTCTTGATCGATTTTGGGGGTTGGGAAGGATCAGGTGATGGTTTTGGGTGTGATTTGATTTTCGTCTAGAACATCAAAAATCCTTCAGGATGCTCCAAAATGACTCATCTATATCTATAATGATAGATCTTGATTAGGAGTATCTTTTTCTAGTACATGTCAAGTATCTATTTTGAAGTCTTGATCGATTTTGGGGGTTGGGAAGGATCAGGTGATGGTTTTGGGTGTGATTTGATTTTCGTCTAGAACATCAAAAATCCTTCAGGATGCTCCAAAATGACTCATCTATATCTATAATGATAGATCTTGATTAGGAGTATCTTTTTCTAGTACATGTCAAGTATCTATTTTGAAGTCTTGATCGATTTTGGGGGTTGGGAAGGATCAGGTGATGGTTTTGGGTGTGATTTGATTTTCGTCTAGAACATCAAAAATCCTTCAGGATGCTCCAAAATGACTCATCTATATCTATAATGATAGATCTTGATTAGGAGTATCTTTTTCTAGTACATGTCAAGTATCTGTTTTGAAGTCTTGATCGATTTTGGGGGTTGGGAAGGATCAGGTGATGGTTTTGGGTGTGATTTGATTTTCGTCTAGAACATCAAAAATCCTTCAGGATGCTCCAAAATGACTCATCTATATCTATAATGATAGATCTTGATTAGGAGTATCTTTTTCTAGTACATGTCAAGTATCTATTTTGAAGTCTTGATCGATTTTGGGGGTTGGGAAGGATCAGGTGATGGTTTTGGGTGTGATTTGATTTTCGTCTAGAACATCAAAAATCCTTCAGGATGCTCCAAAATGACTCATCTATATCTATAATGATAGATCTTGATTAGGAGTATCTTTTTCTAGTACATGTCAAGTATCTATTTTGAAGTCTTGATCGATTTTGGGGGTTGGGAAGGATCAGGTGATGGTTTTGGGTGTGATTTGATTTTCGTCTAGAACATCAAAAATCCTTCAGGATGCTCCAAAATGACTCATCTATATCTATAATGATAGATCTTGATTAGGAGTATCTTTTTCTAGTACATGTCAAGTATCTGTTTTGAAGTCTTGATCGATTTGGGGGTTGGGAAGGATCAGGTGATGGTTTTGGGTGTGATTTGATTTTCGTCTAGAACATCAAAAATCCTGCAGGATGCTCCAAAATGACTCATCTATATCTATAATGATAGATCTTGATTAGGAGTATCTTTTTCTAGTACATGTCAAGTATCTATTTTGAAGTCTTGATCGATTTTGGGGGCTGGGAATGATCAGGTGATGGTTTTGGGTGTGATTTGATTTTCGTCTAGAACATCAAAAATCCTTCAGGATGCTCCAAAATGACTCATCTATATCTATAATGATAGATCTTGATTAGGAGTATCTTTTTCTAGTACATGTCAAGTATCTATTTTGAAGTCTTGATCGATTTTGGGGGTTGGGAAGGATCAGGTGATGGTTTTGGGTGTGATTTGATTTTCGTCTAGAACATCAAAAATCCTTCAGGATGCTCCAAAATGACTCATCTATATCTATAATGATATATCTTGATTAGGAGTATCTTTTTCTAGTACATGTCAAGTATCTATTTTGAAGTCTTGATCGATTTTGGGGGTTGGGAAGGATCAGGTGATGGTTTTGGGTGTGATTTGATTTTCGTCTAGAACATCAAAAATCCTTCAGGATGCTCCAAAATGACTCATCTATATCTAAAATGATAGATCTTGATTAGGAGTATCTTTTTCTAGTACATGTCAAGTATCTATTTTGAAGTCTTGATCGATTTTGGGGGTTGGGAAGGATCAGGTGATGGTTTTGGGTGTGATTTGATTTTCGTCTAGAACATCAAAAATTCTTCAGGATGCTCCAAAATGACTCATCTATATCTATAATGATAGATCTTGATTAGGAGTATCTTTTTTTAGTACATGTCAAGTATCTATTTTGAAGTCTTGATCGATTTTGGGGGTTGGGAAGGATCAGGTGATGGTTTTGGGTGTGATTTGATTTTCGTCTAGAACATCAAAAATCCTTCAGGATGCTCCAAAATGACTCATCTATATCTATAATGATAGATCTTGATTAGGAGTATCTTTTTCTAGTACATGTCAAGTATCTATTTTGAAGTCTTGATCGATTTTGGGGGTTGGGAAGGATCAGGTGATGGTTTTGGGTGTGATTTGATTTTCGTCTAGAACATCAAAAATCCTTCAGGATGCTCCAAAATGAATCATCTATATCTATAATGATAGATCTTGATTAGGAGTATCTTTTTCTACTACATGTCAAGTATCTATTTTGAAGTCTTGATCGATTTTGGGGGTTGGGAAGGATCAGGTGATGGTTTTGGGTGTGATTTGATTTTCGTCTAGAACATCAAAAATCCTTCAGGATGCTCCAAAATGACTCATCTATATCTATAATGATAGATATTGATTAGGAGTATCTTTTTCTAGTACATGTCAAGTATCTATTTTGAAGTCTTGATCGATTTTGGGGGTTGGGAAGGATCAGGTGATGGTTTTGGGTGTGATTTGATTTTCGTCTAGATCATCAAAAATCCTTCAGGATACTCCAAAATGACTCATCTATATCTATAATGATAGATCTTGATTAGGAGTATCTTTTTCTAGTACATGTCAAGTATCTATTTTGAAGTCTTGATCGATTTTGGGGGTTGGGAAGGATCAGGTGATGGTTTTGGGTGTGATTTGATTTTCGTCTAGAACATCAAAAATCCTTCAGGATGCTCCAAAATGACTCATCTATATCTATAATGATAGATCTTGATTAGGAGTATCTTTTTCTAGTACATGTCAAGTATCTATTTTGAAGTCTTGATCGATTTTGGGGGTTGGGAAGGATCAGGTAATGGTTTTGGGTGTGATTTGATTTTCGTCTAGAACATCAAAAATCCTTCAGGATGCTCCAAAATGACTCATCTATATCTATAATGATAGATCTTGATTAGGAGTATCTTTTTCTAGTACATGTCAAGTATCTATTTTGAAGTCTTGATCGATTTTGGGGGTTGGGAAGGATCAGGTGATGGTTTTGGGTGTGATTTGATTTTCGTCTAGAACATCAAAAATCCTTCAGGATGCTCCAAAATGACTCATCTATATCTATAATGATAGATCTTGATTAGGAGTATCTTTTTCTAGTACATGTCAAGTATCTATTTTGAAGTCTTGATCGATTTTGGGGGTTGGGAAGGATCAGGTGATGGTTTTGGGTGTGATTTGATTTTCGTCTAGAACATCAAAAATCCTTCAGGATGCTCCAAAATGACTCATCTATATCTATAATGATAGATCTTGATTAGGAGTATCTTTTTCTAGCACATGTCAAGTATCTATTTTGAAGTCTTGATCGATTTTGGGGGTTGGGAAGGATCAGGTGATGGTTTTGGGTGTGATTTGATTTTCGCCTAGAACATCAAAAATCCTTCAGGATGCTCCAAAATGACTCATCTATATCTATAATGATAGATCTTGATTAGGAGTATCTTTTTCTAGTACATGTCAAGTATCTATTTTGAAGTCTTGATCGATTTTGGGGGTTGGGAAGGATCAGGTGATGGTTTTGGGTGTGATTTGATTTTCGTCTAGAACATCAAAAATCCTTCAGGATGCTCCAAAATGACTCATCTATATCTATAATGATAGATCTTGATTAGGAGTATCTTTTTCTAGTACATGTCAAGTATCTATTTTGAAGTCTTGATCGATTTTGGGGGTTGGGAAGGATCAGGTGATGGTTTTGGGTGTGATTTGATTTTCGTCTAGAACATCAAAAATCCTTCAGGATGCTCCAAAATGACTCATCTATATCTATAATGATAGATCTTGATTAGGAGTATCTTTTTCTAGTACATGTCAAGTATCTATTTTGAAGTCTTGATCGATTTTGGGGGTTGGGAAGGATCAGGTGATGGTTTTGGGTGTGATTTGATTTTCGTCTAGAACATCAAAAATCCTTCAGGATGCTCCAAAATGACTCATCTATATCTATAATGATAGATCTTGATTAGGAGTATCTTTTTCTAGTACATGTCAAGTATCTATTTTGAAGTGTTGATCGATTTTGGGGGTTGGGAAGGATCAGGTGATGGTTTTGGGTGTGATTTGATTTTCGTCTAGAACATCAAAAATCCTTCAGGATTCTCCAAAATGACTCATCTATATCTATAATGATAGATCTTGATTAGGAGTATCTTTTTCTAGTACATGTCAAGTATCTATTTTGAAGTCTTGATCGATTTTGGGGGTTGGGAAGGATCAGGTGATGGTTTTGGGTGTGATTTGATTTTCGTCTAGAACATCAAAAATCCTTCAGGATGCTCCAAAATGACTCATCTATATCTATAATGATAGATCTTGATTAGGAGTATCTTTTTCTAGTACATGTCAAGTATCTATTTTGAAGTCTTGATCGATTTTGGGGGTTGGGAAGGATCAGGTGATGGTTTTGGGTGTGATTTGATTTTCGTCTAGAACATCAAAAATCCTTCAGGATGCTCCAAAATGACTCATCTATATCTATAATGATAGATCTTGATTAGGAGTATCTTTTTCTAGTACATGTCAAGTATCTATTTTGAAGTCTTGATCGATTTTGGGGGTTGGGAAGGATCAGGTGATGGTTTTGGGTGTGATTTGATTTTCGTCTAGAACATCAAAAATCCTGCAGGATGCTCCAAAATGACTCATCTATATCTATAATGATAGATCTTGATTAGGAGTATCTTTTTCTAGTACATGTCAAGTATATATTTTGAAGTCTTGATCGATTTTGGGGGTTGGGAATGATCAGGTGATGGTTTTGGGTGTGATTTGATTTTCGTCTAGAACATCAAAAATGCTTCAGGATGCTCCAAAATGACTCATCTATATCTATAATGATAGATCTTGATTAGGAGTATCTTTTTCTAGTACATGTCAAGTATCTATTTTGAAGTCTTGATCGATTTTGGGGGTTGGGAAGGATCAGGTGATGGTTTTGGGTGTGATTTGATTTTCGTCTAGAACATCAAAAATCCTTCAGGATGCTCCAAAATGACTCATCTGTATCTTTAATGATAGATCTTGATTAGGAGTATCTTTTTCTAGTACATGTCAAGTATCTATTTTGAAGTCTTGATCGATTTTGGGGGTTGGGAAGGATCAGGTGATGGTTTTGGGTGTGATTTGATTTTCGTCTAGAACATCAAAAATCCTTCAGGATGCTCCAAAATGACTCATCTATATCTATAATGATAGATCTTGATTAGGAGTATCTTTTTCTAGTACATGTCAAGTATCTATTTTGAAGTCTTGATCGATTTTGGGGGTTGGGAAGGATCAGGTGATGGTTTTGGGTGTGATTTGATTTTCGTCTAGAACATCAAAAATCCTTCAGGATGCTCCAAAATGACTCATCTATATCTATAATGATAGATCTTGATTAGGAGTATCTTTTTCTAGTACATGTCAAGTATCTATTTTGAAGTCTTGATCGATTTTGGGGGTTGGGAAGGATCAGGTGATGGTTTTGGGTGTGATTTGATTTTCGTCTAGAACATCAAAAATCCTTCAGGATGCTCCAAAATGACTCATCTATATCTATAATGATAGATCTTGATTAGGAGTATCTTTTTCTAGTACATGTCAAGTATCTATTTTGAAGTCTTGATCGATTTTGGGGGTTGGGAAGGATCAGGTGATGGTTTTGTTTGTGATTTGATTTTCATCTAGAACATCAAAAATCCTTCAGGATGCTCCAAAATGACTCATCTATATCTATAATGATAGATCTTGATTAGGAGTATCTTTTTCTAGTACATGTCAAGTATCTATTTTGAAGTCTTGATCGATTTTGGGGGTTGGGAAGGATCAGGTGATGGTTTTGGGTGTGATTTGATTTTCGTCTAGAACATCAAAAATCCTTCAGGATGCTCCAAAATGACTCATCTATATCTATAATGATAGATCTTGATTAGGAGTATCTTTTTCTAGTACATGTCAAGTATCTATTTTGAAGTCTTGATCGATTTTGGGGGTTGGGAAGGATCAGGTGATGGTTTTGGGTGTGATTTGATTTTCGTCTAGAACATCAAAAATCCTTCAGGATGCTCCAAAATGACTCATCTATATCTATAATGATAGATCTTGATTAGGAGTATCTTTTTCTAGTACATGTCAAGTATCTATTTTGAAGTCTTGATCGATTTTGGGGGTTGGGAAGGATCAGGTGATGGTTTTGTTTGTGATTTGATTTTCATCTAGAACATCAAAAATCCTTCAGGATGCTCCAAAATGACTCATCTATATCTATAATGATAGATCTTGATTAGGAGTATCTTTTTCTAGTACATGTCAAGTATCTATTTTGAAGTCTTGATCGATTTTGGGGGTTGGGAAGGATCAGGTGATGGTTTTGGGTGTGATTTGATTTTCGTCTAGAACATCAAAAATCCTTCAGGATGCTCCAAAATGACTCATCTATATCTATAATGATAGATCTTGATTAGGAGTATCTTTTTCTAGTACATGTCAAGTATCTATTTTGAAGTCTTGATCGATTTTGGGGGTTGGGAAGGATCAGGTGATGGTTTTGGGTGTGATTTGATTTTCGTCTAGAACATCAAAAATCCTTCAGGATGCTCCAAAATGACTCATCTATATCTATAATGATAGATCTTGATTAGGAGTATCTTTTTCTAGTACATGTCAAGTATCTATTTTGAAGTCTTGATCGATTTTGGGGGTTGGGAAGGATCAGGTGATGGTTTTGGGTGTGATTTGATTTTCGTCTAGAACATCAAAAATCCTTCAGGATGCTCCAAAATGACTCATCTATATCTATAATGATAGATCTTAATTAGGAGTATCTTTTTCTAGTACATGTCAAGTATCTATTTTGAAGTCTTGATCGATTTTGTGGGTTGGGAAGGATCAGGTGATGGTTTTGGGTGTGATTTGATTTTCGTCTAGAACATCAAAAATCCTTCAGGATGCTCCAAAATGACTCATCTATATCTATAATGATAGATCTTGATTAGAAGTATCTTTTTCTAGTACATGTCAAGTATCTATTTTGAAGTCTTGATCGATTTTGGGGGTTGGGAAGGATCAGGTGATGGTTTTGTTTGTGATTTGATTTTCGTCTAGAACATCAAAAATCCTTCAGGATGCTCCAAAATGACTCATCTATATCTATAATGATAGATCTTGATTAGGAGTATCTTTTTCTAGTACATGTCAAGTATCTATTTTGAAGTCTTTATCGATTTTGGGGGTTGGGAAGGATCAGGTGATGGTTTTGGGTGTGATTTGATTTTCGTCTAGAACATCAAAAATCCTTCAGGATGCTCCAAAATGACTCATCTATATCTATAATGATAGATCTTGATTAGGAGTATCTTTTTCTAGTACATGTCAAGTATCTATTTTGAAGTCTTGATCGATTTTGGGGGTTGGGAAGGATCAGGTGATGGTTTTGGGTGTGATTTGATTTTCGTCTAGAACATCAAAAATCCTTCAGGATGCTCCAAAATGACTCATCTATATCTATAATGATAGATCTTGATTAGGAGTATCTTTTTCTAGTACATGTCAAGTATCTATTTTGAAGTCTTGATCGATTTTGGGGGTTGGGAAGGATCAGGTGATGGTTTTGGGTGTGATTTGATTTTCGTCTAGAACATCAAAAATCCTTCAGGATGCTCCAAAATGACTCATCTATATCTATAATGATAGATCTTGATTAGGAGTATCTTTTTCTAGTACATGTCAAGTATCTATTTTGAAGTCTTGATCGATTTTGGGGGTTGGGAAGGATCAGGTGATGGTTTTGGGTGTGATTTGATTTTCGTCTAGAACATCAAAAATCCTTCAGGATGCTCCAAAATGACTCATCTATATCTATAATGATAGATCTTGATTAGGAGTATCTTTTTCTAGTACATGTCAAGTATCTATTTTGAAGTCTTGATCGATTTTGGGGGTTGGGAAGGATCAGGTGATGGTTTTGGGTGTGATTTGATTTTCGTCTAGAACATCAAAAATCCTTCAGGATGCTCCAAAATGACTCATCTATATCTATAATGATAGATCTTGATTAGGAGTATCTTTTTCTAGTACATGTCAAGTATCTATTTTGAAGTCTTGATCGATTTTGGGGGTTGGGAAGGATCAGGTGATGGTTTTGGGTGTGATTTGATTTTCGTCTAGAACATCAAAAATCCTTCAGGATGCTCCAAAATGACTCATCTATATCTATAATGATAGATCTTGATTAGGAGTATCTTTTTCTAGTACATGTCAAGTATCTATTTTGAAGTCTTGATCGATTTTGGGGGTTGGGAAGGATCAGGTGATGGTTTTGGGTGTGATTTGATTTTCGTCTAGAACATCAAAAATCCTTCAGGATGCTCCAAAATGACTCATCTATATCTATAATGATAGATCTTGATTAGGAGTATCTTTTTCTAGTACATGTCAAGTATCTATTTTGAAGTCTTGATCGATTTTGGGGGTTGGGAAGGATCAGGTGATGGTTTTGGGTGTGATTTGATTTTCGTCTAGAACATCAAAAATCCTTCAGGATGCTCCAAAATGACTCATCTATATCTATAATGATAGATCTTGATTAGGAGTATCTTTTTCTAGTACATGTCAAGTATCTATTTTGAAGTCTTGATCGATTTTGGGGGTTGGGAAGGATCAGGTGATGGTTTTGGGTGTGATTTGATTTTCGTCTAGAACATCAAAAATCCTTCAGGATGCTCCAAAATGACTAATCTATATCTATAATGATAGATCTTGATTAGGAGTATCTTTTTCTAGTACATGTCAAGTATCTATTTTGAAGTCTTGATCGATTTTGGGGGTTGGGAAGGATCAGGTGATGGTTTTTGGTGTGATTTGATTTTCGTCTAGAACATCAAAAATCCTTCAGGATGCTCCAAAATGACTCATCTATATCTATAATGATAGATCTTGATTAGGAGTATCTTTTTCTAGTACATGTCAAGTATCTATTTTGAAGTCTTGATCGATTTTGGGGGTTGGGAAGGATCAGGTGATGGTTTTGGGTGTGATTTGATTTTCGTCTAGAACATCAAAAATCCTTCAGGATGCTCCAAAATGACTCATCTATATCTATAATGATAGATCTTAATTAGGAGTATCTTTTTCTAGTACATGTCAAGTATCTATTTTGAAGTCTTGATCGATTTTGGGGGTTGGGAAGGATCAGGTGATGGTTTTGGGTGTGATTTGATTTTCGTCTAGAACATCAAAAATCCTTCAGGATGCTCCAAAATGACTCTTCTATATCTATAATGATAGATCTTGATTAGGAGTATCTTTTTCTAGTACATGTCAAGTATCTATTTTGAAGTCTTGATTGATTTTGGGGGTTGGGAAGGATCAGGTGATGGTTTTGGGTGTGATTTGATTTTCGTCTAGAACATCAAAAATCCTTCAGGATGCTCCAAAATGACTCATCTATATCTATAATGATAGATCTTGATTAGGAGTATCTTTTTCTAGTACATGTCAAGTATCTATTTTGAAGTATTGATCGATTTTGGGGGTTGGGAAGGATCAGGTGATGGTTTTGGGTGTGATTTGATTTTCGTCTAGAACATCAAAAATCCTTCAGGATGCTCCAAAATGACTCATCTATATCTATAATGATAGATCTTGATTAGGAGTATCTTTTTCTACTACATGTCAAGTATCTATTTTGAAGTCTTGATCGATTTTGGGGGTTGGGAAGGATCAGGTGATGGTTTTGGGTGTGATTTGATTTTTCGTTTAGAACATCAAAAATTCCTTCAGGATGCTCCAAAATGACTCATCTATATCTATAATGATAGATCTTGATTAGGAGTATCTTTTTCTAGTACATGTCAAGTATCTATTTTGAAGTCTTGATCGATTTTGGGGGTTGGGAAGGATCAGGTGATGGTTTTGGGTGTGATTTGATTTTCGTCTAGAACATCAAAAATTCTTCAGGATGCTCCAAAATGACTCATCTATATCTATAATGATAGATCTTGATTAGGAGTATCTTTTTCTAGTACATGTCAAGTATCTATTTGAAGTCTTGATCGATTTTGGGGGTTGGGAAGGATCAGGTGATGGTTTTGGGTGTGATTTGATTTTCGTCTAGAACATCAAAAATCCTTCAGGATGCTCCAAAATGACTCATCTATATCTATAATGATAGATCTTGATTAGGAGTATCTTTTTCTAGTACATGTCAAGTATCTATTTTGAAGTCTTGATCGATTTTGGGGGTTGGGAAGGATCAGGTGATGGTTTTGGGTGTGATTTGATTTTCGTCTAGAACATCAAAAATCCTTCAGGATGCTCCAAAATGACTCATCTATATCTATAATGATAGATCTTGATTAGGAGTATCTTTTTCTAGTACATGTCAAGTATCTATTTTGAAGTCTTGATCGATTTTGGGGGTTGGGAAGGATCAGGTGATGGTTTTGGGTGTGATTTGATTTTCGTCTAGAACATCAAAAATCCTTCAGGATGCTCCAAAATGACTCATCTATATCTATAATAATAGATCTTGATTAGGAGTATCTTTTTCTAGTACATGTCAAGTATCTATTTTGAAGTCTTGATCGATTTTGGGGGTTGGGAAGGATCAGGTGATGGTTTTGGGTGTGATTTGATTTTCGTCTAGAACATCAAAAATCCTTCAGGATGCTCCAAAATGACTCATCTATATCTATAATGATAGATCTTGATTAGGAGTATCTTTTTCTAGTACATGTCAAGTATCTATTTTGAAGTCTTGATCGATTTTGGGGGTTGGGAAGGATCAGGTGATGGTTTTGGGTGTGATTTGATTTTCGTCTAGAACATCAAAAATCCTTCAGGATGCTCCAAAATGACTCATCTATATCTATAATGATAGATCTTGATTAGGAGTATCTTTTTCTAGTACATGTCAAGTATCTATTTTGAAGTCTTGATCGATTTTGGGGGTTGGGAAGGATCAGGTGATGGTTTTGGGTGTGATTTGATTTTCGTCTAGAACATCAAAAATCCTTCAGGATGCTCCAAAATGACTCATCTATATCTATAATGATAGATCTTGATTAGGAGTATCTTTTTCTAGTACATGTCAAGTATCTATTTTGAAGTCTTGATCGATTTTGGGGGTTGGGAAGGATCAGGTGATGGTTTTGGGTGTGATTTGATTTTCGTCTAGAACATCAAAAATCCTTCAGGATGCTCCAAAATGACTCATCTATATCTATAATGATAGATCTTGATTAGGAGTATCTTTTTCTAGTACATGTCAAGTATCTATTTTGAAGTCTTGATCGATTTTGGGGGTTGGGAAGGATCAGGTGAGATGGTTTTGGGTGTGATTTGATTTTCGTTTAGAACATCAAAAATCCTTCAGGATGCTCCAAAATGACTCATCTATATCTATAATGATAGATCTTGATTAGGAGCATCTTTTTCTAGTACATGTCAAGTATCTATTTTGAAGTCTTGATCGATTTTGGGGGTTGGGAAGGATCAGGTGATGGTTTTGGGTGTGATTTGATTTTCGTCTAGAACATCAAAAATCCTTCAGGATGCTCCAAAATGACTCATCTATATCTATAATGATAGATCTTGATTAGGAGTATCTTTTTCTAGTACATGTCAAGTATCTATTTTGAAGTCTTGATCGATTTTGGGGGTTGGGAAGGATCAGGTGATGGTTTTGGGTGTGATTTGATTTTCGTCTAGAACATCAAAAATCCTTCAGGATGCTCTAAAATGACTCATCTATATCTATAATGATAGATCTTGATTAGGAGTATCTTTTTCTAGTACATGTCAAGTATCTATTTTGAAGTCTTGATCGATTTTGGGGGTTGGGAAGGATCAGGTGATGGTTTTGGGTGTGATTTGATTTTCGTCTAGAACATCAAAAATCCTTCAGGATGCTCCAAAATGACTCATCTATATCTATAATGATAGATCTTGATTAGGAGTATCTTTTTCTAGTACATGTCAAGTATCTATTTTGAAGTCTTGATTGATTTTGGGGGTTGGGAAGGATCAGGTGATGGTTTTGGGTGTGATTTGATTTTCGTCTAGAACATCAAAAATCCTTCAGGATGCTCCAAAATGACTCATCTATATCTATAATGATAGATCTTGATTAGGAGTATCTTTTTCTAGTACATGTCAAGTATCTATTTTGAAGTCTTGATCGATTTTTGGGGGTTGGGAAGGATCAGGTGATGGTTTTGGGTGTGATTTGATTTTCGTCTAGAACATCAAAAATCCTTCAGGATGCTCCAAAATGACTCATCTATATCTATAATGATAGATCTTGATTAGGAGTATCTTTTTCTAGTACATGTCAAAGTATCTATTTTGAAGTCTTGATCGATTTTGGGGGGTTGGGAAGGATCAGGTGATGGTTTTGGGTGTGATTTGATTTTCGTCTAGAACATCAAAAATCCTTCAGGATGCTCCAAAATGACTCATCTATATCTATAATGATAGATCTTGATTAGGAGTATCTTTTTCTAGTACATGTCAAGTATCTATTTTGAAGTCTTGATCGATTTTGGGGGTTGGGAAGGATCAGGTGATGGTTTTGGGTGTGATCTGATTTTCGTCTAGAACAGCAAAAATCCTTCAGGATGCTCCAAAATGACTCATCTATATCTATAATGATAGATCTTGATTAGGAGTATCTTTTTCTAGTACATGTCAAGTATCTATTTTGAAGTCTTGATCGATTTTGGGGGTTGGGAAGGATCAGGTGATGGTTTTGGGTGTGATTTGATTTTCGTCTAGAACATCAAAAATCCTTCAGGATGCTCCAAAATGACTCATCTATATCTATAATGATAGATCTTGATTAGGAGTATCTTTTTCTAGTACATGTCAAGTATCTTTTTTGAAGTCTTGATCGATTTTGGGGGTTGGGAAGGATCAGGTGATGGTTTTGGGTGTGATTTGATTTTCGTCTAGAACATCAAAAATCCTTCAGGATGCTCCAAAATGACTCATCTATATCTATAATGATAGATCTTGATTAGGAGTATCTTTTTCTAGTACATGTCAAGTATCTATTTTGAAGTCTTGATCGATTTTGGGGGTTGGGAAGGATCAGGTGATGGTTTTGGGTGTGATTTGATTTTCGTCTAGAACATCAAAAATCCTTCAGGATGCTCCAAAATGACTCATCTATATCTATAATGATAGATCTTGATTAGGAGTATCTTTTTCTAGTACATGTCAAGTATCTATTTTGAAGTCTTGATCGATTTTGGGGGTTGGGAAGGATCAGGTGATGGTTTTGGGTGTGATTTGATTTTCGTGTAGAACATCAAAAATCCTTCAGGATGCTCCAAAATGACTCACCTATATCTATAATGATAGATCTTGATTAGGAGTATCTTTTTCTAGTACATGTCAAGTATCTATTTTGAAGTCTTGATCGATTTTGGGGGTTGGGAAGGATCAGGTGATGGTTTTGGGTGTGATTTGATTTTCGTCTAGAACATCAAAAATCCTTCAGGATGCTCCAAAATGACTCATCTATATCTATAATGATAGATCTTGATTAGGAATATCTTTTTCTAGTACATGTCAAGTATCTATTTTGAAGTCTTGATCGATTTTGGGGGTTGGGAAGGATCAGGTGATGGTTTTGGGTGTGATTTGATTTTCGTCTAGAACATCAAAAATCCTTCAGGATGCTCCAAAATGACTCATCTATATCTATAATGATAGATCTTGATTAGGAGTATCTTTTTCTAGTACATGTCAAGTATCTATTTCGAAGTCTTGATCGATTTTGGGGGTTGGGAAGGATCAGGTGATGGTTTTGGGTGTGATTTGATTTTCGTCTAGAACATCAAAAATCCTTCAGGATGCTCCAAAATGACTCATCTATATCTATAATGATAGATCTTGATTAGGAGTATCTTTTTCTAGTACATGTCAAGTATCTATTTTGAAGTCTTGATCGATTTTGGGGGTTGGGAAGGATCAGGTGATGGTTTTGGGTGTGATTTGATTTTCGTCTAGAACATCAAAAATCCTTCAGGATGCTCCAAAATGACTCATCTATATCTATAATGATAGATCTTGATTAGGAGTATCTTTTTTTAGTACATGTCAAGTATCTATTTTGAAGTCTTGATCGATTTTGGGGGTTGGGAAGGATCAGGTGATGGTTTTGGGTGTGATTTGATTTTCGTCTAGAACATCAAAAATCCTTCAGGATGCTCCAAAATGACTCATCTATATCTATAATGATAGATCTTGATTAGGAGTATCTTTTTCTAGTACATGTCAAGTATCTATTTTGAAGTCTTGATCGATTTTGGGGGTTGGGAAGGATCAGGTGATGGTTTTGGGTGTGATTTGATTTTCGTCTAGAACATCAAAAATCCTTCAGGATGCTCCAAAATGACTCATCTATATCTATAATGATAGATCTTGATTAGGAGTATCTTTTTCTAGTACATGTCAAGTATCTATTTTGAAGTCTTGATCGATTTTGGGGGTTGGGAAGGATCAGGTGATGGTTTTGGGTGTGATTTGATTTTCGTCTAGAACATCAAAAATCCTTCAGGATGCTCCAAAATGACTCATCTATATCTATAATGATAGATCTTGATTAGGAGTATCTTTTTCTAGTACATGTCAAGTATCTATTTTGAAGTCTTGATCGATTTTGGGGGTTGGGAAGGATCAGGTGATGGTTTTGGGTGTGATTTGATTTTCGTCTAGAACATCAAAAATCCTTCAGGATGCTCCAAAATGACTCATCTATATCTATAATGATAGATCTTGATTAGGAGTATCTTTTTCTAGTACATGTCAAGTATCTATTTTGAAGTCTTGATCGATTTTGGGGGTTGGGAAGGATCAGGTGATGGTTTTGGGTGTGATTTGATTTTCGTCTAGAACATAAAAAATCCTTCAGGATGCTCCAAAATGACTCATCTATATCTATAATGATAGATCTTGATTAGGAGTATCTTTTTCTAGTACATGTCAAGTATCTATTTTGAAGTCTTGATCGATTTTGGGGGTTGGGAAGGATCAGGTGATGGTTTTGGGTGTGATTTGATTTTCGTCTAGAACATCAAAAATCCTTCAGGATGCTCCAAAATGACTCATCTATATCTATAATGATAGATCTTGATTAGGAGTATCTTTTTCTAGTACATGTCAAGTATCTATTTTGAAGTCTTGATCGATTTTGGGGGTTGGGAAGGATCAGGTGATGGTTTTGGGTGTGATTTGATTTTCGTCTAGAACATCAAAAATCCTTCAGGATGCTCCAAAATGACTCATCTATATCTATAATGATAGATCTTGATTAGGAGTATCTTTTTCTAGTACATGTCAAGTATCTATTTTGAAGTCTTGATCGATTTTGGGGGTTGGGAAGGATCAGGTGATGGTTTTGGGTGTGATTTGATTTTCGTCTAGAACATCAAAAATCCTTCAGGATGCTCCAAAATGACTCATCTATATCTATAATGATAGATCTTGATTAGGAGTATCTTTTTTCTAGTACATGTCAAGTATCTATTTTGAAGTCTTGATCGATTTTGGGGGTTGGGAAGGATCAGGTGATGGTTTTGGGTGTGATTTGATTTTCGTCTAGAACATCAAAAATCCTTCAGGATGCTCCAAAATGACTCATCTATATTTATAATGATAGATCTTGATTAGGAGTATCTTTTTCTAGTACATGTCAAGTATCTATTTTGAAGTCTTGATCGATTTTGGGGGTTGGGAAGGATCAGGTGATGGTTTTGGGTGTGATTTGATTTTCGTCTAGAACATCAAAAAATCCTTCAGGATGCTCCAAAATGACTCATCTATATCTATAATGATAGATCTTGATTAGGAGTATCTTTTTCTAGTACATGTCAAGTATCTATTTTGAAGTCCTTGATCGATTTTTGGGGGTTGGGAAGGATCAGGTGATGGTTTTGGGTGTGATTTGATTTTCGTCTAGAACATCAAAAATCCTTCAGGATGCTCCAAAATGACTCATCTATATCTATAATGATAGATCTTGATTAGGAGTATCTTTTTCTAGTACATGTCAAGTATCTATTTTGAAGTCTTGATCGATTTTGGGGGGTTGGGAAGGATCAGGTGATGGTTTTGGGTGTGATTTGATTTTCGTCTAGAACATCAAAAATCCTTCAGGATGCTCCAAAATGACTCATCTATATCTATAATGATAGATCTTGATTAGGAGTATCTTTTTCTAGTACATGTCAAGTATCTATTTTGAAGTCTTGATCGATTTTTGGGGGTTGGGAAGGATCAGGTGATGGTTTTGGGTGTGATTTGATTTTCGTCTAGAACATCAAAAATCCTTCAGGATGCTCCAAAATGACTCATCTATATCTATAATGCTAGATCTTGATTAGGAGTATCTTTTTCTAGTACATGTCAAGTATCTATTTTGAAGTCTTGATCGATTTTGGGGGTTGGGAAGGATCAGGTGATGGTTTTGGGTGTGATTTGATTTTCGTCTAGAACATCAAAAATCCTTCAGGATGCTCCAAAATGACTCATCTATATCTATAATGATAGATCTTGATTAGGAGTATCTTTTTCTAGTACATGTCAAGTATCTATTTTGAAGTCTTGATCGATTTTGGGGGTTGGGAAGGATCAGGTGATGGTTTTGGGTGTGATTTGATTTTCGTCTAGAACATCAAAAATCCTTCAGGATGCTCCAAAATGACTCATCTATATCTATAATGATAGATCTTGATTAGGAGTATCTTTTTCTAGTACATGTCAAGTATCTATTTTGAAGTCTTGATCGATTTTGGGGGTTGGGAAGGATCAGGTGATGGTTTTGGGTGTGATTTGATTTTCGTCTAGAACATCAAAAATCCTTCAGGATGCTCCAAAATGACTCATCTATATCTATAATGATAGATCTTGATTAGGAGTATCTTTTTCTAGTACATGTCAAGTATCTATTTTGAAGTCTTGATCGATTTTGGGGGTTGGGAAGGATCAGGTGATGGTTTTGGGTGTGATTTGATTTTCGTCTAGAACATCAAAAATCCTTCAGGATGCTCCAAAATGACTCATCTATATCTATAATGATAGATCTTGATTAGGAGTATCTTTTTCTAGTACATGTCAAGTATCTATTTTGAAGTCTTGATCGATTTTGGGGGTTGGGAAGGATCAGGTGATGGTTTTGGGTGTGATTTGATTTTCGTCTAGAACATCAAAAATCCTTCAGGATGCTCCAAAATGACTCATCTATATCTATAATGATAGATCTTGATTAGGAGTATCTTTTTCTAGTACATGTCAAGTATCTATTTTGAAGTCTTGATCGATTTTGGGGGTTGGGAAGGATCAGGTGATGGTTTTGGGTGTGATTTGATTTTCGTCTAGAACATCAAAAATCCTTCAGGATGCTCCAAAATGACTCATCTATATTTATAATGATAGATCTTGATTAGGAGTATCTTTTTCTAGTACATGTCAAGTATCTATTTTGAAGTCTTGATCGATTTTGGGGGTTGGGAAGGATCAGGTGATGGTTTTGGGTGTGATTTGATTTTCGTCTAGAACATCAAAAATCCTTCAGGATGCTCCAAAATGACTCATCTGTATCTATAATGATAGATCTTGATTAGGAGTATCTTTTTCTAGTACATGTCAAGTATCTATTTTGAAGTCTTGATCGATTTTGGGGGTTGGGAAGGATCAGGTGATGGTTTTGGGTGTGATTTGATTTTCGTCTAGAACATCAAAAATCCTTCAGGATTAATAATGATAGATCTTGATTAGGAGTATCTTTTTCTAGTACATGTCAAGTATCTATTTTGAAGTCTTGATCGATTTTGGGGGTTGGGAAGGATCAGGTGATGGTTTTGGGTGTGATTTGATTTTCGTCTAGAACATCAAAAATCCTTCAGGATGCTCCAAAATGACTCATCTATATCTATAATGATAGATCTTGATTAGGAGTATCTTTTTCTAGTACATGTCAAGTATCTATTTTGAAGTCTTGATCGATTTTGGGGGTTGGGAAGGATCAGGTGATGGTTTTGGGTGTGATTTGATTTTCGTCTAGAACATCAAAAATCCTTCAGGATGCTCCAAAATGACTCATCTATATCTATAATGATAGATCTTGATTAGGAGTATCTTTTTCTAGTACATGTCAAGTATCTATTTTGAAGTCTTGATCGATTTTGGGGGTTGGGAAGGATCAGGTGATGGTTTTGGGTGTGATTTGATTTTCGTCTAGAACATCAAAAATCCTTCAGGATGCTCCAAAATGACTCATCTATATCTATAATGATAGATTTTGATTAGGAGTATCTTTTTCTAGTACATGTCAAGTATCTATTTTGAAGTCTTGATCGATTTTGGGGGTTGGGAAGGATCAGGTGATGGTTTTGGGTGTGATTTGATTTTCGTCTAGAACATCAAAAATCCTTCAGGATGCTCCAAAATGACTCATCTATATCTATAATGATAGATCTTGATTAGGAGTATCTTTTTCTAGTACATGTCAAGTATCTATTTTGAAGTCTTGATCGATTTTGGGGGTTGGGAAGGATCAGGTGATGGTTTTGGGTGTGATTTGATTTTCGTCTAGAACATCAAAAATCCTTCAGGATGCTCCAAAATGACTCATCTATATCTATAATGATAGATCTTGATTAGGAGTATCTTTTTCTAGTACATGTCAAGTATCTATTTTGAAGTCTTGATCGATTTTGGGGGTTGGGAAGGATCAGGTGATGGTTTTGGGTGTGATTTGATTTTCGTCTAGAACATCAAAAATCCTTCAGGATGCTCCAAAATGACTCATCTATATCTATAATGATAGATCTTGATTAGGAGTATCTTTTTCTAGTACATGTCAAGTATCTATTTTGAAGTCTTGATCGATTTTGGGGGTTGGGAAGGATCAGGTGATGGTTTTGGGTGTGATTTGATTTTCGTCTAGAACATCAAAAATCCTTCAGGATGCTCCAAAATGACTCATCTATATCTATAATGATAGATCTTGATTAGGAGTATCTTTTTCTAGTACATGTCAAGTATCTATTTTGAAGTCTTGATCGATTTTGGGGGTTGGGAAGGATCAGGTGATGGTTTTGGGTGTGATTTGATTTTCTTCTAGAACATCAAAAATCCTTCAGGATGCTCCAAAATGACTAATCTATATCTATAATGATAGATCTTGATTAGGAGTATCTTTTTCTAGTACATGTCAAGTATCTATTTTGAAGTCTTGATCGATTTTGGGGGTTGGGAAGGATCAGGTGATGGTTTTGGGTGTGATTTGATTTTCGTCTAGAACATCAAAAATCCTTCAGGATGCTCCAAAATGACTCATCTATATCTATAATGATAGATCTTGATTAGGAGTATCTTTTTCTAGTACATGTCAAGTATCTATTTTGAAGTCTTGATCGATTTTGGGGGTTGGGAAGGATCAGGTGATGGTTTTGGGTGTGATTTGATTTTCGTCTAGAACATCAAAAATCCTTCAGGATGCTCCAAAACGACTCATCTATATCTATAATGATAGATCTTGATTAGGAGTATCTTTTTCTAGTACATGTCAAGTATCTATTTTGAAGTCTTGATCGATTTTGGGGGTTGGGAAGGATCAGGTGATGGTTTTGGGTGTGATTTGATTTTCGTCTAGAACATCAAAAATCCTTCAGGATGCTCCAAAATGACTCATCTATATCTATAATGATAGATCTTGATTAGGAGTATCTTTTTTTAGTACATGTCAAGTATCTATTTTGAAGTCTTGATCGATTTTGGGGGTTGGGAAGGATCAGGTGATGGTTTTGGGTGTGATTTGATTTTCGTCTAGAACATCAAAAATCCTTCAGGATGCTCCAAAATGACTCATCTATATCTATAATGATAGATCTTGATTAGGAGTATCTTTTTCTAGTACATGTCAAGTATCTATTTTGAAGTCTTGATCGATTTTGGGGGTTGGGAAGGATCAGGTGATGGTTTTGGATGTGATTTGATTTTCGTCTAGAACATCAAAAATCCTTCAGGATGCTCCAAAATGACTCTATATCTATAATGATAGATCTTGATTAGGAGTATCTTTTTCTAGTACATGTCAAGTATCTATTTTGAAGTCTTGATCGATTTTGGGGGTTGGGAAGGATCAGGTGATGGTTTTGGGTGTGATTTGATTTTCGTCTAGAACATCAAAAATCCTTCAGGATGCTCCAAAATGACTCATCTATATCTATAATGATAGATCTTGATTAGGAGTATCTTTTTCTAGTACATGTCAAGTATCTATTTTGAAGTCTTGATCGATTTTGGGGGTTGGGAAGGATCAGGTGATGGTTTTGGGTGTGATTTGATTTTCGTCTAGAACATCAAAAATCCTTCAGGATGCTCCAAAATGACTCATCTATATCTATAATGATAGATCTTGATTAGGAGTATCTTTTTCTAGTACATGTCAAGTATCTATTTTTGAAGTCTTGATCGATTTTGGGGGTTGGGAAGGATCAGGTGATGGTTTTGGGTGTGATTTGATTTTCGTCTAGAACATCAAAATCCTTCAGCATGCTCCAAAATGACTCATCTATATCTATAATGATAGATCTTGATAGGAGTATCTTTTTCTAGTACATGTCAAGTATCTATTTTGAAGTCTTGATCGATTTTGGGGGTTGGGAAGGATCAGGTGATGGTTTTGGGTGTGATTTGATTTTCGTCTAGAACATCAAAAATCCTTCAGGATGCTCCAAAATGACTCATCTATATCTATAATGATAGATCTTGATTAGGAGTATCTTTTTCTAGTACATGTCAAGTATCTATTTTGAAGTCTTGATCGATTTTGGGGGTTGGGAAGGATCAGGTGATGGTTTTGGGTGTGATTTGATTTTCGTCTAGAACATCAAAAATCCTTCAGGATGCTCCAAAATGACTCATCTATATCTATAATGATAGATCTTGATTAGGAGTATCTTTTTCTACTACATGTCAAGTCAAGTATCTATTTTGAAGTCTTGATCGATTTTGGGGGTTGGGAAGGATCAGGTGATGGTTTTGGGTGTGATTTGATTTTCGTCTAGAACATCAAAAATCCTTCAGGATGCTCCAAAATGACTCATCTATATCTATAATGATAGATCTTGATTAGGAGTATCTTTTTTTAGTACATGTCAAGTATCTATTTTGAAGTCTTGATCGATTTTGGGGGTTGGGAAGGATCAGGTGATGGTTTTGGGTGTGATTTGATTTTCGTCTAGAACATCAAAAATCCTTCAGGATGCTCCAAAATGACTCATCTATATCTATAATGATAGATCTTGATTAGGAGTATCTTTTTCTAGTACATGTCAAGTATCTATTTTGAAGTCTTGATCGATTTTGGGGGTTGGGAAGGATCAGGTGATGGTTTTGGGTGTGATTTGATTTTCGTCTAGAACATCAAAAATCCTTCAGGATGCTCCAAAATGACTCATCTATATCTATAATGATAGATCTTGATTAGGAGTATCTTTTTCTAGTACATGTCAAGTATCTATTTTGAAGTCTTGATCGATTTTGGGGGTTGGGAAGGATCAGGTGATGGTTTTGGGTGTGATTTGATTTTCGTCTAGAACATCAAAAATCCTTCAGGATGCTCCAAAATGACTCATCTATATCTATAATGATAGATCTTGATTAGGAGTATCTTTTTCTAGTACATGTCAAGTATCTATTTTGAAGTCTTGATCGATTTTGGGGGTTGGGAAGGATCAGGTGATGGTTTTGGGTGTGATTTGATTTTCGTCTAGAACATCAAAAATCCTTCAGGATGCTTCAAAATGACTCATCTATATCTATAATGATAGATCTTGATTAGGAGTATCTTTTTCTAGTACATGTCAAGTATCTATTTTGAAGTCTTGATCGATTTTGGGGGTTGGGAAGGATCAGGTGATGGTTTTGGGTGTGATTTGATTTTCGTCTAGAACATCAAAAATCCTTCAGGATGCTCCAAAATGACTCATCTATATCTATAATGATAGATCTTGATTAGGAGTATCTTTTTCTAGTACATGTCAAGTATCTATTTTGAAGTCTTGATCGATTTTGGGGGTTGGGAAGGATCAGGTGATGGTTTTGGGTGTGATTTGATTTTCGTCTAGAACATCAAAAATCCTTCAGGATGCTCCAAAATGACTCATCTATATCTATAATGATAGATCTTGATTAGGAGTATCTTTTTCTAGTACATGTCAAGTATCTATTTTGAAGTCTTGATCGATTTTGGGGGTTGGGAAGGATCAGGTGATGGTTTTGGGTGTGATTTGATTTTCGTCTAGAACATCAAAAATCCTTCAGGATGCTCCAAAATGACTCATCTATATCTATAATGATAGATCTTGATTAGGAGTATCTTTTTCTAGTACATGTCAAGTATCTATTTTGAAGTCTTGATCGATTTTGTGGGTTGGGAAGGATCAGGTGATGGTTTTGGGTGTGATTTGATTTTCGTCTAGAACATCAAAAATCCTTCAGGATGCTCCAAAATGACTCATCTATATCTATAATGATAGATCTTGATTAGGAGTATCTTTTTCTAGTACATGTCAAGTATCTATTTTGAAGTCTTGATCGATTTTGGGGGTTGGGAAGGATCAGGTGATGGTTTTGGGTGTGATTTGATTTTCGTCTAGAACATCAAAAATCCTTCAGGATGCTCCAAAATGACTCATCTATATCTATAATGATAGATCTTGATTAGGAGTATCTTTTTCTAGTACATGTCAAGTATCTATTTTGAAGTCTTGATCGATTTTGGGGGGTTGGGAAGGATCAGGTGATGGTTTTGGGTGTGATTTGATTTTCGTCTAGAACATCAAAAATCCTTCAGGATGCTCCAAAATGACTCATCTATATCTATAATGATAGATCTTGATTAGGAGTATCTTTTTCTAGTACATGTCAAGTATCTATTTTGAAGTCTTGATCGATTTTGGGGGTTGGGAAGGATCAGGTGATGGTTTTTGGGTGTGATTTGATTTTCGTCTAGAACATCAAAAATCCTTCAGGATGCTCCAAAATGACTCATCTATATCTATAATGATAGATCTTGATTAGGAGTATCTTTTTCTAGTACTTGTCAAGTATCTATTTTGAAGTCTTGATCGATTTTGGGGGTTGGGAAGGATCAGGTGATGGTTTTGGGTGTGATTTGATTTTCGTCTAGAACATCAAAAATCCTTCAGGATGCTCCAAAATGACTCATCTATATCTATAATGATAGATCTTGATTAGGAGTATCTTTTTCTAGTACATGTCAAGTATCTATTTTGAAGTCTTGATCGATTTTGGGGGTTGGGAAGGATCAGGTGATGGTTTTGGGTGTGATTTGATTTTCGTCTAGAACATCAAAAATCCTTCAGGATGCTCCAAAATGACTCATCTATATCTATAATGATAGATCTTGATTAGGAGTATCTTTTTCTAGTACATGTCAAGTATCTATTTTGAAGTCTTGATCGATTTTGGGGGTTGGGAAGGATCAGGTGATGGTTTTGGGTGTGATTTGATTTTCGTCTAGAACATCAAAAATCCTTCAGGATGCTCCAAAATGACTCATCTATATCTATAATGATAGATCTTGATTAGGAGTATCTTTTTCTAGTACATGTCAAGTATCTATTTTGAAGTCTTGATCGATTTTGGGGGTTGGGAAGGATCAGGTGATGGTTTTGGGTGTGATTTGATTTTCGTCTAGAACATCAAAAATCCTTCAGGATGCTCCAAAATGACTCATCTATATCTATAATGATAGATCTTGATTAGGAGTATCTTTTTCTAGTACATGTCAAGTATCTATTTTGAAGTCTTGATCGATTTTGGGGGTTGGGAAGGATCAGGTGATGGTTTTGGGTGTGATTTGATTTTCGTCTAGAACATCAAAAATCCTTCAGGATGCTCCAAAATGACTCATCTATATCTATAATGATAGATCTTGATTAGGAGTATCTTTTTCTAGTACATGTCAAGTATCTATTTTGAAGTCTTGATCGATTTTGGGGGTTGGGAAGGATCAGGTGATGGTTTTGGGTGTGATTTGATTTTCGTCTAGAACATCAAAAATCCTTCAGGATGCTCCAAAATGACTCATCTATATCTATAATGATAGATCTTGATTAGGAGTATCTTTTTCTAGTACATGTCAAGTATCTATTTTGAAGTCTTGATCGATTTTGGGGGTTGGGAAGGATCAGGTGATGGTTTTGGGTGTGATTTGATTTTCGTCTAGAACATCAAAAATCCTTCAGGATGCTCCAAAATGACTCATCTATATCTATAATGATAGATCTTGATTAGGAGTATCTTTTTCTAGTACATGTCAAGTATCTATTTTGAAGTCTTGATCGATTTTGGGGGTTGGGAAGGATCAGGTGATGGTTTTGGGTGTGATTTGATTTTCGTCTAGAACATCAAAAATCCTTCAGGATGCTCCAAAATGACTCATCTATATCTATAATGATAGATCTTGATTAGGAGTATCTTTTTCTAGTACATGTCAAGTATCTATTTTGAAGTCTTGATCGATTTTGTGGGTTGGGAAGGATCAGGTGATGGTTTTGGGTGTGATTTGATTTTCGTCTAGAACATCAAAAATCCTTCAGGATGCTCCAAAATGACTCATCTATATCTATAATGATAGATCTTGATTAGGAGTATCTTTTTCTAGTACATGTCAAGTATCTATTTTGAAGTCTTGATCGATTTTGGGGGTTGGGAAGGATCAGGTGATGGTTTTGGGTGTGATTTGATTTTCGTCTAGAACATCAAAAATCCTTCAGGATGCTCCAAAATGACTCATCTATATCTATAATGATAGATCTTGAT
>NW_026605835.1:0-38545 GCF_945859685.1 Eupeodes corollae
ACCTGATCCTTCCCAACCCCCAAAAATCGATCAAGACTTCAAAATAGATACTTGACATGTACTAGAAAAAGATACTCCTAATCAAGATCTATCATTATAGATATAGATGAGTCATTTTGGAGCATCCTGAAGGATTTTTGATGTTCTAGACGAAAATCAAATCACACCCAAAACCATCACCTGATCCTTCCCAACCCCCAAAATCGATCAAGACTTCAAAATAGATACTTGACATGTACTAGAAAAAGATACTCCTAATCAAGATCTATCATTATAGATATAGATGAGTCATTTTGGAGCATCCTGAAGGATTTTTTATGTTCTAGACGAAAATCAAATCACACCCAAAACCATCACCTGATCCTTCCCAACCCCCAAAATCGATCAAGACTTCAAAATAGATACTTGACATGTGCTAGAAAAAGATACTCCTAATAAAGATCTATCATTATAGATATAGATGAGTCATTTTGGAGCATCCTGAAGGATTTTTGATGTTCTAGACGAAAATCAAATCACACCCAAAACCATCACCTGATCCTTCCCAACCCCCAAAATCGATCAAGACTTCAAAATAGATACTTGACATGTACTAGAAAAAGATACTCCTAATCAAGATCTATCATTATAGATATAGATGAGTCATTTTGGAGCATCCTGAAGGATTTTTGATGTTCTAGACGAAAATCAAATCACACCCAAAACCATCACCTGATCCTTTCCAACCCCCAAAATCGATCAAGACTTCAAAATAGATACTTGACATGTACTAGAAAAAGATACTCCCAATCAAGATCTATCATTATAGATATAGATGAGTCATTTTGGAGCATCCTGAAGGATTTTTGATGTTCTAGACGAAAATCAAATCACACCCAAAACCGTCACCTGATCCTTCCCAACCCCCAAAATCGATCAAGACTTCAAAATAGATACTTGACATGTACTAGAAAAAGATACTCCTAATCAAGATCTATAATTATAGATATAGATGAGTCATTTTGGAGCATCCTGAAGGATTTTTGATGTTCTAGACGAAAATCAAATCACACCCAAAACCATCACCTGATCCTTCCCAACCCCCAAAATCGATCAAGACTTCAAAATTGATACTTGACATGTACTAGAAAAAGATACTCCTAATCAAGATCTATCATTATAGATATAGATGAGTCATTTTGGAGCATCCTGAAGGATTTTTGATGTTCTAGACGAAAATCAAATCACACCCAAAACCATCACCTGATCCTTCCCAACCCCCAAAAATCGATCAAGACTTCAAAATAGATACTTGACATGTACTAGAAAAAGATACTCCTAATCAAGATCTATCATTATAGATATAGATGAGCCATTTTGGAGCATCCTGAAGGATTTTTGATGTTCTAGACGAAAATCAAATCACACCCAAAACCATCACCTGATCCTTCCCAACCCCCAAAATCGATCAAGACTTCAAAATAGATACTTGACATGTACTAGAAAAAGATACTCCTAATCAAGATCTATCATTATAGATATAGATGAGTCATTTTGGAGCATCCTGAAGGATTTTTGATGTTCTAGACGAAAATCAAATCACACCCAAAACCATCACCTGATCCTTCCCAACCCCCAAAATTGATCAAGACTTCAAAATAGATACTTGACATGTACTAGAAAAAGATACTCCTAATCAAGATCTATCATTATAGATATAGATGAGTCATTTTGGAGCATCCTGAAGGATTTTTGATGTTCTAGACGAAAATCAAATCACACCCAAAACCATCACCTGATCCTTCCCAACCCCCAAAATCGATCAAGACTTCAAAATAGATACTTGACATGTACTAGAAAAAGATACTCCTAATCAAGATCTATCATTATAGATATAGATGAGTCATTTTGGAGCATCCTGAAGGATTTTTGATGTTCTAGACGAAAATCAAATCACACCCAAAACCATCACCTGATCCTTCCCAACCCCCAAAATCGATCAAGACTTCAAAATAGATACTTGACATGTACTAGAAAAAGATACTCCTAATCAAGATCTATCATTATAGATATAGATGAGTCATTTTGGAGCATCCTGAAGGATTTTTGATGTTCTAGACGAAAATCAAATCACACCCAAAACCATCACCTGATCCTTCCCAACCCCCAAAATCGATCAAGACTTCAAAATAGATACTTGACATGTACTAGAAAAAGATACTCCTAATCAAGATCTATCATTATAGATATAGATGAGTCATTTTGGAGCATCCTGAAGGATTTTTGATGTTCTAGACGAAAATCAAATCACACCCAAAACCATCACCTGATCCTTCCCAACCCCTAAAATCGATCAAGACTTCAAAATAGATACTTGACATGTACTAGAAAAAGATACTCCTAATCAAGATCTATCATTATAGATATAGATGAGTCATTTTGGAGCATCCTGAAGGATTTTTGATGTTCTAGACGAAAATCAAATCACACTCAAAACCATCACCTGATCTTTCCCAACCCCCCAAAATCGATCAAGACTTCAAAATAGATACTTGACATGTACTAGAAAAAGATACTCCTAATCAAGATCTATCATTATAGATATAGATGAGTCATTTGGAGCATCCTGAAGGATTTTTGATGTTCTAGACGAAAATCAAATCACACCCAAAACCATCACCTGATCCTTCCCAACCCCCAAAATCGATCAAGACTTCAAAAATAGATACTTGACATGTACTAGAAAAAGATACTCCTAATCAAGATCTATCATTATAGATATAGATGAGTCATTTTGGAGCATCCTGAAGGATTTTTGATGTTCTAGACGAAAATCAAATCACACCCAAAACCATCACCTGATCCTTCCCAACCCCCAAAATCGATCAAGACTTCAAAATAGATACTTGACATGTACTAGAAAAAGATACTCCTAATCAAGATCTATCATTATAGATATAGATGAGTCATTTTGGAGCATCCTGAAGGATTTTTGATGTTCTAGACGAAAATCAAATCACACCCAAAACCATCACCTGATCCTTCCCAACCCCCAAAATCGATCAAGACTTCAATTTAGATACTTGACATGTACTAGAAAAAGATACTCCTAATCAAGATCTATCATTATAGATATAGATGAGTCATTTTGGAGCATCCTGAAGGATTTTTGATGTTCTAGACGAAAATCAAATCACACCCAAAACCATCACCTGATCCTTCCCAACCCCTAAAATCGATCAAGACTTCAAAATAGATACTTGACATGTACTAGAACAAGATACTCCTAATCAAGATCTATCATTATAGATATAGATGAGTCATTTTGGAGCATCCTGAAGGATTTTTGATGTTCTAGACGAAAATCAAATCACACTCAAAACCATCACCTGATCTTTCCCAACCCCCAAAATCGATCAAGACTTCAAAATAGATACTTGACATGTACTAGAAAAAGATACTCCTAATCAAGATCTATCATTATAGATATAGATGAGTCATTTTGGAGCATCCTGAAGGATTTTTGATGTTCTAGACGAAAATCAAATCACACCCAAAACCATCACCTGATCCTTCCCAACCCCCAAAATCGATCAAGACTTCAAAATAGATACTTGACATGTACTAGAAAAAGATACTCCTAATCAAGATCTATCATTATAGATATAGATGAGTCATTTTGGAGCATCCTGAAGGATTTTTGATGTTCTAGACTAAAATCAAATCACACCCAAAACCATCACCTGATCCTTCCCAACCCCCAAAATCGATCAAGACTTCAAAATAGATACTTGACATGTACTAGAAAAAGATACTCCTAATCAAGATCTATCATTATAGATATAGATGAGTCATTTTGGAGCATCCTGAAGGATTTTTGATGTTCTAGACGAAAATCAAATCACACCCAAAACCATTACCTGATCCTTCCCAATCCCCAAAATCGATCAAGACTTCAAAATAGATACTTGACATGTACTAGAAAAAGATACTCCTAATCAAGATCTATCATTATAGATATAGATGAGTCATTTTGGAGCATCCTGAAGGATTTTTGATGTTCTAGACGAAAATCAAATCACACCCAAAACCATCACCTGATCCTTCCCAACCCCCAAAATCGATCAAGACTTCAAAATAGATACTTGACATGTACTAGAAAAAGATACTCCTAATCAAGATCTATCATTATAGATATAGATGAGTCATTTTGGAGCATCCTGAAGGATTTTTGATGTTCTAGACGAAAATCAAATCACACCCAAAACCATCACCTGATCCTTCCCAACCCCCAAAATCGATCAAGACTTCAAAATAGATACTTGACATGTACTAGAAAAAGATACTCCTAATCAAGATCTATAATTATAGATATAGATGAGTCATTTTGGAGCATCCTGAAGGATTTTTGATGTTCTAGACGAAAATAAAATCACACCCAAAACCATCACCTGATCCTTCCCAACCCCCAAAATCGATCAAGACTTCAAAATAGATACTTGACATGTACTAGAAAAAGATACTCCTAATCAAGATCTATCATTATAGATATAGATGAGTCATTTTGGAGCATCCTGAAGGATTTTTGATGTTCTAGACGAAAATCAAATCACACCCAAAACCATCACCTGATCCTTCCCAACCCCCAAAATCGATCAAGACTTCAAAATAGATACTTGACATGTACTAGAAAAAGATACTCCTAATCAAGATCTATCATTATAGATATAGATGAGTCATTTTGGAGCATCCTGAAGGATTTTTGATGTTCTAGACGAAAATCAAATCACACCCAAAACCATCACCTGATCCTTCCCAACCCCCAAAATCGATCAAGACTTCAAAATAGATACTTGACATGTACTAGAAAAAGATACTCCTAATCAAGATCTATCATTATAGATATAGATGAGTCATTTTGGAGCATCCTGAAGGATTTTTGATGTTCTAGACGAAAATCAAATCACACCCAAAACCATCACCTGATCCTTCCCAACCCCCAAAATCGATCAAGACTTCAAAATAGATACTTGACATGTACTAGAAAAAGATACTCCTAATCAAGATCTATCATTATAGATATAGATGAGTCATTTTGGAGCATCCTGAAGGATTTTTGATGTTCTAGACGAAAATCAAATCACACCCAAAACCATCACCTGATCCTTCCCAACCCCCAAAATCGATCAAGACTTCAAAATAGATACTTGACATGTACTAGAAAAAGATACTCCTAATCAAGATCTATCATTATAGATATAGATGAGTCGTTTTGGAGCATCCTGAAGGATTTTTGATGTTCTAGACGAAAATCAAATCACACCCAAAACCATCACCTGATCCTTCCCAACCCCCAAAATCGATCAAGACTTCAAAATAGATACTTGACATGTACTAGAAAAAGATACTCCTAATCAAGATCTATCATTATAGATATAGATGAGTCATTTTGGAGCATCCTGAAGTATTTTTGATGTTCTAGACGAAAATCAAATCACACCCAAAACCATCACCTGATCCTTCCCAACCCCCAAAATCGATCAAGACTTCAAAATAGATACTTGACATGTACTAGAAAAAGATACTCCTAATCAAGATCTATCATTATAGATATAGATGAGTCATTTTGGAGCATCCTGAAGGATTTTTGATGTTCTAGACGAAAATCAAATCACACCCAAAACCATCACCTGATCCTTCCCAACCCCCAAAATCGATCAAGACTTCAAAATAGATACTTGACATGTACTAGAAAAAGATACTCCTAATCAAGATCTATCATTATAGATATAGATGAGTCATTTTGGAGCATCCTGAAGGATTTTTGATGTTCTAGACGAAAATCAAATCACACCCAAAACCATCACCTGATCCTTCCCAACCCCCAAAATCGATCAAGACTTCAAAATAGATACTTGACATGTACTAGAAAAAGATACTCCTAATCAAGATCTATCATTATAGATATAGATGAGTCATTTTGGAGCATCCTGAAGGATTTTTGATGTTCTAGACGAAAATCAAATCACACCCAAAACCATCACCTGATCCTTCCCAACCCCCAAAATCGATCAAGACTTCAAAATAGATACTTGACATGTACTAGAAAAAGATACTCCTAATCAAGATCTATCATTAAAGATATAGATGAGTCATTTTGGAGCATCCTGAAGGATTTTTGATGTTCTAGATGAAAATCAAATCACACCCAAAACCATCACCTGATCCTTCCCAACCCCCAAAATCGATCAAGACTTCAAAATAGATACTTGACATGTACTAGAAAAAGATACTCCTAATCAAGATCTGTCATTATAGATATAGATGAGTCATTTTGGAGCATCCTGAAGGATTTTTGATGTTCTAGACGAAAATCAAATCACACCCAAAACCATCACCTGATCCTTCCCAACCCCCAAAATCGATCAAGACTTCAAAATAGATACTTGACATGTACTAGAAAAAGATACTCCTAATCAAGATCTATCATTATAGATATAGATGAGTCATTTTGGAGCATCCTGAAGGATTTTTGATGTTCTAGACGAAAATCAAATCACACCCAAAACCATCACCTGATCCTTCCCAACCCCCAAAATCGATCAAGACTTCAAAATAGATACTTGACATGTACTAGAAAAAGATACTCCTAATCAAGATCTATAATTATAGATATAGATGAGTCATTTTGGAGCATCCTGAAGGATTTTTGATGTTCTAGACGAAAATCAAATCACACCCAAAACCATCACCTGATCCTTCCCAACCCCCAAAATCGATCAAGACTTCAAAATAGATACTTGACATGTACTAGAAAAAGATACTCCTAATCAAGATCTATCATTATAGATATAGATGAGTCATTTTGGAGCATCCTGAAGGATTTTTGATGTTCTAGACGAAAATCAAATCACACCCAAAACCATCACCTGATCCTTCCCAACCCCCAAAATCGATCAAGACTTCAAAATAGATACTTGACATGTACTAGAAAAAGATACTCCTAATCAAGATCTATCATTATAGATATGAATGAGTCATTTTGGAGCATCCTGAAGGATTTTTGATGTTCTAGACGAAAATCAAATCACACCCAAAACCATCACCTGATCCTTCCCAACCCCCAAAATCGATCAAGACTTCAAAAAAAGATACTCCTAATCAAGATCTATCATTATAGATATAGATGAGTCATTTTGGAGCATCCTGAAGGATTTTTGATGTTCTAGACGAAAATCAAATCACACCCAAAACCATCACCTGATCCTTCCCAACCCCCAAAATCGATCAAGACTTCAAAATAGATACTTGACATGTACTAGAAAAAGATACTCCTAATCAAGATCTATCATTATAGATAAAGATGAGTCATTTTGGAGCATCCTGAAGGATTTTTGATGTTCTAGACGAAAATCAAATCACACCCAAAACCATCACCTGATCCTTCCCAACCCCCAAAATCGATCAAGACTTCAAAATAGATACTTGACATATACTAGAAAAAGATACTCCTAATCAAGATCTATCATTATAGATATAGATGAGTCATTTTGGAGCATCCTGAAGGATTTTTGATGTTCTAGACGAAAATCAAATCACACCCAAAACCATCACCTGATCCTTCCCAACCCCCAAAATCGATCAAGACTTCAAAATAGATACTTGACATGTACTAGAAAAAGATACTCCTAATCAAGATCTATAATTATAGATATAGATGAGTCATTTTGGAGCATCCTGAAGGATTTTTGATGTTCTAGACGAAAATCAAATCACACCCAAAACCATCACCTGATCCTTCCCAACCCCCAAAATCGATCAAGACTTCAAAATAGATACTTGACATGTACTAGAAAAAGATACTCCTAATCAAGATCTATCATTATAGATATAGATGAGTCATTTTGGAGCATCCTGAAGGATTTTTGATGTTCTAGACGAAAATCAAATCACACCCAAAACCATCACCTGATCCTTCCCAACCCCCAAAATCGATCAAGACTTCAAAATAGATACTTGACATGTACTAGAAAAAGATACTCCTAATCAAGATCTATCATTATAGATATAGATGAGTCATTTTGGAGCATCCTGAAGGATTTTTGATGTTCTAGACGAAAATCAAATCACACCCAAAACCATCACCTGATCCTTCCCAACCCCCAAAATCGATCAAGACTTCAAAATAGATACTTGACATGTACTAGAAAAAGATACTCCTAATCAAGATCTATCATTATAGATATAGATGAGTCATTTTGGAGCATCCTGAAGGATTTTTGATGTTCTAGACGAAAATCAAATCACACCCAAAACCATCACCTGATCCTTCCCAACCCCCAAAATCGATCAAGACTTCAAAATAGATACTTGACATGTACTAGAAAAAGATACTCCTAATCAAGATCTATCATTATAGATATAGATGAGTCATTTTGGAGCATCCTGAAGGATTTTTGATGTTCTAGACGAAAATCAAATCACACCCAAAACCATCACCTGATCCTTCCCAACCCCCAAAATCGATCAAGACTTCAAAATAGATACTTGACATGTACTAGAAAAAGATACTCCTAATCAAGATCTATCATTATAGATATAGATGAGTCATTTTGGAGCATCCTGAAGGATTTTTGATGTTCTAGACGAAAATCAAATCACACCCAAAACCATCACCTGATCCTTCCCAACTCCCAAAATCGATCAAGACTTCAAAATAGATACTTGACATGTACTAGAAAAAGATACTCCTAATCAAGATCTATCATTATAGATATAGATGAGTCATTTTGGAGCATCCTGAAGGATTTTTGATGTTCTAGACGAAAATCAAATCACACCCAAAACCATCACCTGATCCTTCCCAACCCCCAAAATCGATCAAGACTTCAAAATAGATACTTGACATGTACTAGAAAAAGATACTCCTAATCAAGATCTATCATTATAGATATAGATGAGTCATTTTGGAGCATCCTGAAGGATTTTTGATGTTCTAGACGAAAATCAAATCACACCCAAAACCATCACCTGATCCTTCCCAACCCCCAAAATCGATCAAGACTTCAAAATAGATACTTGACATGTACTAGAAAAAGATACTCCTAATCAAGATCTATCATTATAGATATAGATGAGTCATTTTGGAGCATCCTGAAGGATTTTTGATGTTCTAGACGAAAATCAAATCACACCCAAAACCATCACCTGATCCTTCCCAACCCCCAAAATCGATCAAGACTTCAAAATAGATACTTGACATGTACTAGAAAAAGATACTCTTAATCAAGATCTATCATTATAGATATAGATGAGTCATTTTGGAGCATCCTGAAGGATTTTTGATGTTCTAGACGAAAATCAAATCACACCCAAAACCATCACCTGATCCTTCCCAACCCCCAAAATCGATCAAGACTTCAAAATAGATACTTGACATGTACTAGAAAAAGATACTCCTAATCAAGATCTATCATTATAGATATAGATGAGTCATTTTGGAGCATCCTGAAGGATTTTTGATGTTCTAGACGAAAATCAAATCACACCCAAAACCATCACCTGATCCTTCCCAACCCCCAAAATCGATCAAGACTTCAAAATAGATACTTGACATGTACTAGAAAAAGATACTCCTAATCAAGATCTATCATTATAGATATAGATGAGTCATTTTGGAGCATCCTGAAGGATTTTTGATGTTCTAGACGAAAATCAAATCACACCCAAAACCATCACCTGATCCTTCCCAACCCCCAAAATCGATCAAGACTTCAAAATAGATACTTGACATGTACTAGAAAAAGATACTCCTAATCAAGATCTATCATTATAGATATAGATGAGTCATTTTGGAGCATCCTGAAGGATTTTTGATGTTCTAGACGAAAATCAAATCACACCCAAAACCATCACCTGATCCTTCCCAACCCCCAAAATCGATCAAGACTTCAAAATAGATACTTGACATGTACTAGAAAAAGATACTCCTAATCAAGATCTATCATTATAGATATAGATGAGTCATTTTGGAGCATCCTGAAGGATTTTTGATGTTCTAGACGAAAATCAAATCACACCCAAAACCATCACCTGATCCTTCCCAACCCCCAAAATCGATCAAGACTTCAAAATAGATACTTGACATGTACTAGAAAAAGATACTCCTAATCAAGATCTATAATTATAGATATAGATGAGTCATTTTGGAGCATCCTGAAGGATTTTTGATGTTCTAGACGAAAATCAAATCACACCCAAAACCATCACCTGATCCTTCCCAACCCCCAAAATCGATCAAGACTTCAAAATAGATACTTGACATGTACTAGAAAAAGATACTCCTAATCAAGATCTATCATTATAGATATAGATGAGTCATTTTGGAGCATCCTGAAGGATTTTTGATGTTCTAGACGAAAATCAAATCACACCCAAAACCATCACCTGATCCTTCCCAACCCCCAAAATCGATCAAGACTTCAAAATAGATACTTGACATGTACTAGAAAAAGATACTCCTAATCAAGATCTATCATTATAGATATAGATGAGTCATTTTGGAGCATCCTGAAGGATTTTTGATGTTCTAGACGAAAATCAAATCACACCCAAAACCATCACCTGATCCTTCCCAACCCCAAAAATCGATCAAGACTTCAAAATAGATACTTGACATGTACTAGAAAAAGATACTCCTAATCAAGATCTATCATTGTAGATATAGATGAGTCATTTTGGAGCATCCTGAAGGATTTTTGATGTTCTAGACGAAAATCAAATCACACCCAAAACCATCACCTGATCCTTCCCAACCCCCAAAATCGATCAAGACTTCAAAATAGATACTTGACATGTACTAGAAAAAGATACTCCTAATCAAGATCTATCATTATAGATATAGATGAGTCATTTTGGAGCATCCTGAAGGATTTTTGATGTTCTAGACGAAAATCAAATCACACCCAAAACCATCACCTGATCCTTCCCAACCCCCAAAATCGATCAAGACTTCAAAATAGATACTTGACATGTACTAGAAAAAGATACTCCTAATCAAGATCTATCATTATAGATATAGATGAGTCATTTTGGAGCATCCTGAAGGATTTTTGATGTTCTAGACGAAAATCAAATCACACCCAAAACCATCACCTGATCCTTCCCAACCCCCAAAATCGATCAAGACTTCAAAATAGATACTTGACATGTACTAGAAAAAGATACTCCTAATCAAGATCTATCATTATAGATATAGATGAGTCATTTTGGAGCATCCTGAAGGATTTTTGATGTTCTAGACGAAAATCAAATCACACCCAAAACCATCACCTGATCCTTCCCAACCCCCAAAATCGATCAAGACTTCAAAATAGATACTTGACATGTACTAGAAAAAGATACTCCTAATCAAGATCTATCATTATAGATATAGATGAGTCATTTTGGAGCATCCTGAAGGATTTTTGATGTTCTAGACGAAAATCAAATCACACCCAAAACCATCACCTGATCCTTCCCAACCCCCAAAATCGATCAAGACTTCAAAATAGATACTTGACATGTACTAGAAAAAGATACTCCTAATCAAGATCTATCATTATAGATATAGATGAGTCATTTTGGAGCATCCTGAAGGATTTTTGATGTTCTAGACGAAAATCAAATCACACCCAAAACCATCACCTGATCCTTCCCAACCCCCAAAATCGATCAAGACTTCAAAATAGATACTTGACATGTACTAGAAAAAGATACTCCTAATCAAGATCTATCATTATAGATATAGATGAGTCATTTTGGAGCATCCTGAAGGATTTTTGATGTTCTAGACGAAAATCAAATCACACCCAAAACCATCACCTGATCCTTCCCAACCCCCAAAATCGATCAAGACTTCAAAATAGATACTTGACATGTACTAGAAAAAGATACTCCTAATCAAGATCTATCATTATAGATATAGATGAGTCATTTTGGAGCATCCTGAAGGATTTTTGATGTTCTAGACGAAAATCAAATCACACCCAAAACCATCACCTGATCCTTCCCAACCCCCAAAATCGATCAAGACTTCAAAATAGATACTTGACATGTACTAGAAAAAGATACTCCTAATCAAGATCTATAATTATAGACATAGATGAGTCATTTTGGAGCATCCTGAAGGATTTTTGATGTTCTAGACGAAAATCAAATCACACCCAAAACCATCACCTGATCCTTCCCAACCCCCAAAATCGATCAAGACTTCAAAATAGATACTTGACATGTACTAGAAAAAGATACTCCTAATCAAGATCTATCATTATAGATATAGATGAGTCATTTTGGAGCATCCTGAAGGATTTTTGATGTTCTAGACGAAAATCAAATCACACCCAAAACCATCACCTGATCCTTCCCAACCCCCAAAATCGATCAAGACTTCAAAATAGATACTTGACATGTACTAGAAAAAGATACTCCTAATCAAGATCTATCATTATAGATATAGATGAGTCATTTTGGAGCATCCTGAAGGATTTTTGATGTTCTAGACGAAAATCAAATCACACCCAAAACCATCACCTGATCCTTCCCAACCCCCAAAATCGATCAAGACTTCAAAATAGATACTTGACATGTACTAGAAAAAGATACTCCTAATCAAGATCTATAATTATAGATATAGATGAGTCATTTTGGAGCATCCTGAAGGATTTTTGATGTTCTAGACGAAAATCAAATCACACCCAAAACCATCACCTGATCCTTCCCAACCCCCAAAATCGATCAAGACTTCAAAATAGATACTTGACATGTACTAGAAAAAGATACTCCTAATCAAGATCTATCATTATAGATATAGATGAGTCATTTTGGAGCATCCTGAAGGATTTTTGATGTTCTAGACGAAAATCAAATCACACCCAAAACCATCACCTGATCCTTCCCAACCCCCAAAATCGATCAAGACTTCAAAATAGATACTTGACATGTACTAGAAAAAGATACTCCTAATCAAGATCTATCATTATAGATATAGATGAGTCATTTTGGAGCATCCTGAAGGATTTTTGATGTTCTAGACGAAAATCAAATCACACCAAAAACCATCACCTGATCCTTCCCAACCCCCAAAATCGATCAAGACTTCAAAATAGATACTTGACATGTACTAGAAAAAGATACTCCTAATCAAGATCTATCATTATAGATATAGATGAGTCATTTTGGAGCATCCTGAAGGATTTTTGATGTTCTAGACGAAAATCAAATCACACCCAAAACCATCACCTGATCCTTCCCAACCCCCAAAATCGATCAAGACTTCAAAATAGATACTTGACATGTACTAGAAAAAGATACTCCTAATCAAGATCTATCATTATAGATATAGATGAGTCATTTTGGAGCATCCTGAAGGATTTTTGATGTTCTAGACGAAAATCAAATCACACCCAAAACCATCACCTGATCCTTCCCAACCCCCAAAATCGATCAAGACTTCAAAATAGATACTTGACATGTACTAGAAAAAGATACTCCTAATCAAGATCTATCATTATAGATATAGATGAGTCATTTTGGAGCATCCTGAAGGATTTTTGATGTTCTAGACCAAAATCAAATCACACCCAAAACCATCACCTGATCCTTCCCAACCCCCAAAATCGATCAAGACTTCAAAATAGATACTTGACATGTACTAGAAAAAGATACTCCTAATCAAGATCTATAATTATAGATATAGATGAGTCAGTTTGGAGCATCCTGAAGGATTTTTGATGTTCTAGACGAAAATCAAATCACACCCAAAACCATCACCTGATCCTTCCCAACCCCCAAAATCGATCAAGACTTCAAAATAGATACTTGACATGTACTAGAAAAAGATACTCCTAATCAAGATCTATCATTATAGATATAGATGAGTCATTTTGGAGCATCCTGAAGGATTTTTGATGTTCTAGACGAAAATCAAATCACACCCAAAACCATCACCTGATCCTTCCCAACCCCCAAAATCGATCAAGACTTCAAAATAGATACTTGACATGTACTAGAAAAAGATACTCCTAATCAAGATCTATCATTATAGATATAGATGAGTCATTTTGGAGCATCCTGAAGGATTTTTGATGTTCTAGACGAAAATCAAATCACACCCAAAACCATCACCTGATCCTTTCCAACCCCCAAAATCGATCAAGACTTCAAAATAGATACTTGACATGTACTAGAAAAAGATACTCCTAATCAAGATCTATCATTATAGATATAGATGAGTCATTTTGGAGCATCCTGAAGGATTTTTGATGTTCTAGACGAAAATCAAATCACATCCAAAACCATCACCTGATCCTTCCCAACCCCCAAAATCGATCAAGACTTCAAAATAGATACTTGACATGTACTAGAAAAAGATACTCCTAATCAAGATCTATCATTATAGATATAGATGAGTCATTTTGGAGCATCCTGAAGGATTTTTGATGTTCTAGACGAAAATCAAATCACACCCAAAACCATCACCTGATCCTTCCCAACCCCCAAAATCGATCAAGACTTCAAAATAGATACTTGACATGTACTAGAAAAAGATACTCCTAATCAAGATCTATCATTATAGATATAGATGAGTCATTTTGGAGCATCCTGAAGGATTTTTGATGTTCTAGACGAAAATCAAATCACACCCAAAACCATCACCTGATCCTTCCCAACCCCCAAAATCGATCAAGACTTCAAAATAGATACTTGACATGTACTAGAAAAAGATACTCCTAATCAAGATCTATCATTATAGATATAGATGAGTCATTTTGGAGCATCCTGAAGGATTTTTGATGTTCTAGACGAAAATCAAATCACACCCAAAACCATCACCTGATCCTTCCCAACCCCCAAAATCGATCAAGACTTCAAAATAGATACTTGACATGTGCTAGAAAAAGATACTCCTAATCAAGATCTATCATTATAGATATAGATGAGTCATTTTGGAGCATCCTGAAGGATTTTTGATGTTCTAGACGAAAATCAAATCACACCCAAAACCATCACCTGATCCTTCCCAACCCCCAAAATCGATCAAGACTTCAAAATAGATACTTGACATGTACTAGAAAAAGATACTCCTAATCAAGATCTATCATTATAGATATAGATGAGTCATTTTGGAGCATCCTGAAGGATTTTTGATGTTCTAGACGAAAATCAAATCACACCCAAAACCATCACCTGATCCTTCCCAACCCCCAAAATCGATCAAGACTTCAAAATAGATACTTGACATGTACTAGAAAAAGATACTCCTAATCAAGATCTATCATTATAGATATAGATGAGTCATTTTGGAGCATCCTGAAGGATTTTTGATGTTCTAGACGAAAATCAAATCACACCCAAAACCATCACCTGATCCTTCCCAACCCCCAAAATCGATCAAGACTTCAAAATAGATACTTGACATGTACTAGAAAAAGATACTCCTAATCAAGATCTATCATTATAGATATAGATGAGTCATTTTGGAGCATCCTGAAGGATTTTTGATGTTCTAGACGAAAATCAAATCACACCCAAAACCATCACCTGATCCTTCCCAACCCCCAAAATCGATCAAGACTTCAAAATAGATACTTGACATGTACTAGAAAAAGATACTCCTAATCAAGATCTATCATTATAGATATAGATGAGTCATTTTGGAGCATCCTGAAGGATTTTTGATGTTCTAGACGAAAATCAAATCACACCCAAAACCATCACCTGATCCTTCCCAACCCCCAAAATCGATCAAGACTTCAAAATAGATACTTGACATGTGCTAGAAAAAGATACTCCTAATCAAGATCTATCATTATAGATATAGATGAGTCATTTTGGAGCATCCTGAAGGATTTTTGATGTTCTAGACGAAAATCAAATCACACCCAAAACCATCACCTGATCCTTCCCAACCCCCAAAATCGATCAAGACTTCAAAATAGATACTTGACATGTACTAGAAAAAGATACTCCTAATCAAGATCTATCATTATAGATATAGATGAGTCATTTTGGAGCATCCTGAAGGATTTTTGATGTTCTAGACGAAAATCAAATCACACCCAAAACCATCACCTGATCCTTCCCAACCCCCAAAATCGATCAAGACTTCAAAATAGATACTTGACATGTACTAGAAAAAGATACTCCTAATCAAGATCTATCATTATAGATATAGATGAGTCATTTTGGAGCATCCTGAAGGATTTTTGATGTTCTAGACGAAAATCAAATCACACCCAAAACCATCACCTGATCCTTCCCAACCCCCAAAATCGATCAAGACTTCAAAATAGATACTGGACATGCACTAGAAAAAGATACTCCTAATCAAGATCTATCATTATAGATATAGATGAGTCATTTTGGAGCATCCTGAAGGATTTTTGATGTTCTAGACGAAAATCAAATCACACCCAAAACCATCACCTGATCCTTCCCAACCCCCAAAATCGATCAAGACTTCAAAATAGATACTTGACATGTACTAGAAAAAGATACTATTAATCAAGATCTATCATTATAGATATAGATGAGTCATTTTGGAGCATCCTGAAGGATTTTTGATGTTCTAGACGAAAATCAAATCACACCCAAAACCATCACCTGATCCTTCCCAACCCCCAAAATCGATCAAGACTTCAAAATAGATACTTGACATGTACTAGAAAAAGATACTCCTAATAAAGATCTATCATTATAGATATAGATGAGTCATTTTGGAGCATCCTGAAGGATTTTTGATGTTCTAGACGAAAATCAAATCACACCCAAAACCATCACCTGATCCATCCCAACCCCCAAAATCAATCAAGACTTCAAAATAGATACTTGACATGTACTAGAAAAAGATACTCCTAATCAAGATCTATCATTATAGATATAGATGAGTCATTTTGGAGCATCCTGAAGGATTTTTGATGTTCTAGACGAAAATCAAATCACACCCAAAACCATCACCTGATCCTTCCCAACCCCCAAAATCGATCAAGACTTCAAAATAGATACTTGACATGTACTAGAAAAAGATACTCCTAATCAAGATCTATCATTATAGATATAGATGAGTCATTTTGGAGCATCCTGAAGGATTTTTGATGTTCTAGACGAAAATCAAATCACACCCAAAACCATCACCTGATCCTTCCCAACCCCCAAAATCGATCAAGACTTCAAAATAGATACTTGACATGTACTAGAAAAAGATACTCCTAATCAAGATCTATCATTATAGATATAGATGAGTCATTTTGGAGCATCCTGAAGGATTTTTGATGTTCTAGACGAAAATCAAATCACACCCAAAACCATCACCTGATCCTTCCCAACCCCCAAAATCGATCAAGACTTCAAAATAGATACTTGACATGTGCTAGAAAAAGATACTCCTAATCAAGATCTATCATTATAGATATAGATGAGTCATTTTGGAGCATCCTGAAGGATTTTTGATGTTCTAGACGAAAATCAAATCACACCCAAAACCATCACCTGATCCTTCCCAACCCCCAAAATCGATCAAGACTTCAAAATAGATACTTGACATGTACTAGAAAAAGATACTCCTAATCAAGATCTATCATTAAAGATATAGATGAGTCATTTTGGAGCATCCTGAAGGATTTTTGATGTTCTAGACGAAAATCAAATCACACCCAAAACCATCACCTGATCCTTCCCAACCCCCAAAATCGATCAAGACTTCAAAATAGATACTTGACATGTACTAGAAAAAGATACTCCTAATCTAGATCTATCATTATAGATATAGATGAGTCATTTTGGAGCATCCTGAAGGATTTTTGATGTTCTAGACGAAAATCAAATCACACCCAAAACCATCACCTGATCCTTCCCAACCCCCAAAATCGATCAAGACTTCAAAATAGATACTTGACATGTACTAGAAAAAGATACTCCTAATCAAGATCTATCATTATAGATATAGATGAGTCATTTTGGAGCATCCTGAAGGATTTTTGATGTTCTAGACGAAAATCAAATCACACCCAAAACCATCACCTGATCCTTCCCAACCCCCAAAATCGATCAAGACTTCAAAATAGATACTTGACATGTACTAGAAAAAGATACTCCTAATCAAGATCTATCATTATAGATATAGATGAGTCATTTTGGAGCATCCTGAAGGATTTTTGATGTTCTAGACGAAAATCAAATCACACCCAAAACCATCACCTGATCCTTCCCAACCCCCAAAATCGATCAAGACTTCAAAATAGATACTGGACATGCACTAGAAAAAGATACTCCTAATCAAGATCTATCATTATAGATATAGATGAGTCATTTTGGAGCATCCTGAAGGATTTTTGATGTTCTAGACGAAAATCAAATCACACCCAAAACCATCACCTGATCCTTCCCAACCCCCAAAATCGATCAAGACTTCAAAATAGATACTTGACATGTACTAGAAAAAGATACTATTAATCAAGATCTATCATTATAGATATAGATGAGTCATTTTGGAGCATCCTGAAGGATTTTTGATGTTCTAGACGAAAATCAAATCACACCCAAAACCATCACCTGATCCTTCCCAACCCCCAAAATCGATCAAGACTTCAAAATAGATACTTGACATGTACTAGAAAAAGATACTCCTAATAAAGATCTATCATTATAGATATAGATGAGTCATTTTGGAGCATCCTGAAGGATTTTTGATGTTCTAGACGAAAATCAAATCACACCCAAAACCATCACCTGATCCATCCCAACCCCCAAAATCAATCAAGACTTCAAAATAGATACTTGACATGTACTAGAAAAAGATACTCCTAATCAAGATCTATCATTATAGATATAGATGAGTCATTTTGGAGCATCCTGAAGGATTTTTGATGTTCTAGACGAAAATCAAATCACACCCAAAACCATCACCTGATCCTTCCCAACCCCCAAAATCGATCAAGACTTCAAAATAGATACTTGACATGTACTAGAAAAAGATACTCCTAATCAAGATCTATCATTATAGATATAGATGAGTCATTTTGGAGCATCCTGAAGGATTTTTGATGTTCTAGACGAAAATCAAATCACACCCAAAACCATCACCTGATCCTTCCCAACCCCCAAAATCGATCAAGACTTCAAAATAGATACTTGACATGTACTAGAAAAAGATACTCCTAATCAAGATCTATCATTATAGATATAGATGAGTCATTTTGGAGCATCCTGAAGGATTTTTGATGTTCTAGACGAAAATCAAATCACACCCAAAACCATCACCTGATCCTTCCCAACCCCCAAAATCGATCAAGACTTCAAAATAGATACTTGACATGTGCTAGAAAAAGATACTCCTAATCAAGATCTATCATTATAGATATAGATGAGTCATTTTGGAGCATCCTGAAGGATTTTTGATGTTCTAGACGAAAATCAAATCACACCCAAAACCATCACCTGATCCTTCCCAACCCCCAAAATCGATCAAGACTTCAAAATAGATACTTGACATGTACTAGAAAAAGATACTCCTAATCAAGATCTATCATTAAAGATATAGATGAGTCATTTTGGAGCATCCTGAAGGATTTTTGATGTTCTAGACGAAAATCAAATCACACCCAAAACCATCACCTGATCCTTCCCAACCACCAAAATCGATCAAGACTTCAAAATAGATACTTGACATGTACTAGAAAAAGATACTCCTAATCAAGATCTATCATTATAGATATAGATGAGTCATTTTGGAGCATCCTGAAGGATTTTTGATGTTCTAGACGAAAATCAAATCACACCCAAAACCATCACCTGATCCTTCCCAACCCCCAAAATCGATCAAGACTTCAAAATAGATACTTGACATGTACTAGAAAAAGATACTCCTAATCAAGATCTATCATTATAGATATAGATGAGTCATTTTGGAGCATCCTGAAGGATTTTTGATGTTCTAGACGAAAATCAAATCACACCCAAAACCATCACCTGATCCTTCCCAACCCCCAAAATCGATCAAGACTTCAAAATAGATACTTGACATGTACTAGAAAAAGATACTCCTAATCAAGATCTATCATTATAGATATAGATGAGTCATTTTGGAGCATCCTGAAGGATTTTTGATGTTCTAGACGAAAATCAAATCACACCCAAAACCATCACCTGATCCTTCCCAACCCCCAAAATCGATCAAGACTTCAAAATAGATACTTGACATGTACTAGAAAAAGATACTCCTAATCAAGATCTATCATTATAGATATAGATGAGTCATTTTGGAGCATCCTGAAGGATTTTTGATGTTCTAGACGAAAATCAAATCACACCCAAAACCATCACCTGATCCTTCCCAACCCCCAAAATCGATCAAGACTTCAAAATAGATACTTGACATGTACTAGAAAAAGATACTCCTAATCAAGATCTATCATTATAGATATAGATGAGTCATTTTGGAGCATCCTGAAGGATTTTTGATGTTCTAGACGAAAATCAAATCACACCCAAAACCATCACCTGATCCTTCCCAACCCCCAAAATCGATCAAGACTTCAAAATAGATACTTGACATGTACTAGAAAAAGATACTCCTAATCAAGATCTATCATTATAGATATAGATGAGTCATTTTGGAGCATCCTGAAGGATTTTTGATGTTCTAGACGAAAATCAAATCACACCCAAAACCATCACCTGATCCTTCCCAACCCCCAAAATCGATCAAGACTTCAAAATAGATACTTGACATGTACTAGAAAAAGATACTCCTAATCAAGATCTATCATTATAAATATAGATGAGTCATTTTGGAGCATCCTGAAGGATTTTTGATGTTCTAGACGAAAATCAAATCACACCCAAAACCATCAACTGATCCTTCCCAACCCCCAAAATCGATCAAGACTTCAAAATAGATACTTGACATGTACTAGAAAAAGATACTCCTAATCAAGATCTATCATTATAGATATAGATGAGTCATTTTGGAGCATCCTGAAGGATTTTTGATGTTCTAGACGAAAATCAAATCACACCCAAAACCATCACCTGATCCTTCCCAACCCCCAAAATCGATCAAGACTTCAAAATAGATACTTGACATGTACTAGAAAAAGATACTCCTAATCAAGATCTATCATAATAGATATAGATGAGTCATTTTGGAGCATCCTGAAGGATTTTTGATGTTCTAGACGAAAATCAAATCACACCCAAAACCATCACCTGATCCTTCCCAACCCCCAAAATCGATCAAGACTTCAAAATAGATACTTGACATGTACTAGAAAAAGATACTCCTAATCAAGATCTATCATCATAGATATAGATGAGTCATTTTGGAGCATCCTGAAGGATTTTTGATGTTCTAGACGAAAATCAAATCACACCCAAAACCATCACCTGATCCTTCCCAACCCCCAAAATCGATCAAGACTTCAAAATAGATACTTGACATGTACTAGAAAAAGATACTCCTAATCAAGATCTATCATTATAGATATAGATGAGTCATTTTGGAGCATCCTGAAGGATTTTTGATGTTCTAGACGAAAATCAAATCACACCCAAAACCATCACCTGATCCTTCCCAACCCCCAAAATCGATCAAGACTTCAAAATAGATACTTGACATGTACTAGAAAAAGATACTCCTAATCAAGATCTATCATTATAGATATAGATGAGTTATTTTGGAGCATCCTGAAGGATTTTTGATGTTCTAGACGAAAATCAAATCACACCCAAAACCATCACCTGATCCTTCCCAACCCCCAATATCGATCAAGACTTCAAAATAGATACTTGACATGTACTAGAAAAAGATACTCCTAATCAAGATCTATCATTATAGATATAGATGAGTCATTTTGGAGCATCCTGAAGGATTTTTGATGTTCTAGACGAAAATCAAATCACACCCAAAACCATCACCTGATCCTTCCCAACCCCCAAAATCGATCAAGACTTCAAAATAGATACTTGACATGTACTAGAAAAAGATACTCCTAATCAAGATCTATCATTATAGATATAGATGAGTCATTTTGGAGCATCCTGAAGGATTTTTGATGTTCTAGACGAAAATCAAATCACACCCAAAACCATCACCTGATCCTTCCCAACCCCCAAAATCGATCAAGACTTCAAAATAGATACTTGACATGTACTAGAAAAAGATACTCCTAATCAAGATCTATCATTATAGATATAGATAAGTCATTTTGGAGCATCCTGAAGGATTTTTGATGTTCTAGACGAAAATCAAATCACACCCAAAACCATCACCTGATCCTTCCCAACCCCCAAAATCGATCAAGACTTCAAAATAGATACTTGACATGTACTAGAAAAAGATACTCCTAATCAAGATCTATCATTATAGATATAGATGAGTCATTTTGGAGCATCCTGAAGGATTTTTGATGTTCTAGACGAAAATCAAATCACACCCAAAACCATCACCTGATCCTTCCCAACCCCCAAAATCGATCAAGACTTCAAAATAGATACTTGACATGTACTAGAAAAAGATACTCCTAATCAAGATCTATCATTATAGATATAGATGAGTCATTTTGGAGCATCCTGAAGGATTTTTGATGTTCTAGACGAAAATCAAATCACACCCAAAACCATCACCTGATCCTTCCCAACCCCCAAAATCGATCAAGACTTCAAAATAGATACTTGACATGTACTAGAAAAAGATACTCCTAATCAAGATCTATCATTATAGATATAGATGAGTCATTTTGGAGCATCCTGAAGGATTTTTGATGTTCTAGACGAAAATCAAATCACACCCAAAACCATCACCTGATCCTTCCCAACCCCCAAAATCGATCAAGACTTCAAAATAGATACTTGACATGTACTAGAAAAAGATACTCCTAATCAAGATCTATCATTATAGATATAGATGAGTCATTTTGGAGCATCCTGAAGGATTTTTGATGTTCTAGACGAAAATCAAATCACACCCAAAACCATCACCTGATCCTTCCCAACCCCCAAAATCGATCAAGACTTCAAAATAGATACTTGACATGTACTAGAAAAAGATACTCCTAATCAAGATCTATCATTATAGATATAGATGAGTCATTCTGGAGCATCCTGAAGGATTTTTGATGTTCTAGACGAAAATCAAATCACACCCAAAACCATCACCTGATCCTTCCCAACTCCCAAAATCGATCAAGACTTCAAAATAGATACTTGACATGTACTAGAAAAAGATACTCCTAATCAAGATCTATCATTATAGATATAGATGAGTCATTTTGGAGCATCCTGAAGGATTTTTGATGTTCTAGACGAAAATCAAATCACACCCAAAACCATCACCTGATCCTTCCCAACCCCCAAAATCGATCAAGACTTCAAAATAGATACTTGACATGTACTAGAAAAGTATACTCCTAATCAAGATCTATCATTATAGATATAGATGAGTCATTTTGGAGCATCCTGAAGGATTTTTGATGTTCTAGACGAAAATCAAATCACACCCAAAACCATCACCTGATCCTTCCCAACCCCCAAAATCGATCAAGACTTCAAAATAGATACTTGACATGTACTAGAAAAAGATACTCCTAATCAAGATCTATAATTATAGATATAGATGAGTCATTTTGGAGCATCCTGAAGGATTTTTGATGTTCTAGACGAAAATCAAATCACACCCAAAACCATCACCTGCTCCTTCCCAACCCCCAAAATCGATCAAGACTTCAAAATAGATACTTGACATGTACTAGAAAAAGATACTCCTAATCAAGATCTATCATTATAGATATAGATGAGTCATTTTGGAGCATCCTGAAGGATTTTTGATGTTCTAGACGAAAATCAAATCACACCCAAAACCATCACCTGATCCTTCCCAACCCCCAAAATCGATCAAGACTTCAAAATAGATACTTGACATGTACTAGAAAAAGATACTCCTAATCAAGATCTATCAATATAGATATAGATGAGTCATTTTGGAGCATCCTGAAGGATTTTTGATGTTCTAGACGAAAATCAAATCACACCCAAAACCATCACCTGATCCTTCCCAACCCCCAAAATCGATCAAGACTTCAAAATAGATACTTGACATGTACTAGAAAAAGATACTCCTAATCAAGATCTATCATTATAGATATAGATGAGTCATTTTGGAGCATCCTGAAGGATTTTTGATGTTCTAGACGAAAATCAAATCACACCCAAAACCATCACCTGATCCTTCCCAACCCCCAAAATCGATCAAGACTTCAAAATAGATACTTGACATGTACTAGAAAAAGATACTCCTAATCAAGATCTATCATTATAGATATAGATGAGTCATTTTGGAGCATCCTGAAGGATTTTTGATGTTCTAGACGAAAATCAAATCACACCCAAAACCATCACCTGATCCTTCCCAACCCCCAAAATCGATCAAGACTTCAAAATAGATACTTGACATGTACTAGAAAAAGATACTCCTAATCAAGATCTATCATTATAGATATATATGAGTCATTTTGGAGCATCCTGAAGGATTTTTGATGTTCTAGACGAAAATCAAATCACACCCAAAACCATCACCTGATCCTTCCCAACCCCCAAAATTGATCAAGACTTCAAAATAGATACTTGACATGTACTAGAAAACGATACTCCTAATCAAGATCTATCATTATAGATATAGATGAGTCATTTTGGAGCATCCTGAAGGATTTTTGATGTTCTAGACGAAAATCAAATCACACCCAAAACCATCACCTGATCCTTCCCAACCCCCAAAATCGATCAAGACTTCAAAAAAGATACTTGACATGTACTAGAAAAAGATACTCCTAATCAAGATCTATCATTATAGATATAGATGAGTCATTTTGGAGCATCCTGAAGGATTTTTGATATTCTAGACGAAAATCAAATCACACCCAAAACCATCACCTGATCCTTCCCAACCCCCAAAATCGATCAAGACTTCAAAATAGATACTTGACATGTACTAGAAAAAGATACTCCTAATCAAGATCTATCATTATAGATATAGATGAGTCATTTTGGAGCATCCTGAAGGATTTTTGATGTTCTAGACGAAAATCAAATCACATCCAAAACCATCACCTGATCCTTCCCAACCCCCAAAATCGATCAAGACTTCAAAATAGATACTTGACATGTACTAGAAAAAGATACTCCTAATCAAGATCTATCATTATAGATATAGATGAGTCATTTTGGAGCATCCTGAAGGATTTTTGATGTTCTAGACGAAAATCAAATCACACCCAAAACCATCACCTGATCCTTCCCAACCCCCAAAATCGATCAAGACTTCAAAATAGATACTTGACATGTACTAGAAAAAGATACTCCTAATCAAGATCTATCATTATAGATATAGATGAGTCATTTTGGAGCATCCTGAAGGATTTTTGATGTTCTAGACGAAAATCAAATCACACCCAAAACCATCACCTGATCCTTCCCAACCCCCAAAATCGATCAAGACTTCAAAATAGATACTTGACATGTACTAGAAAAAGATACTCCTAATCAAGATCTATCATTATAGATATAGATGAGTCATTTTGGAGCATCCTGAAGGATTTTTGATGTTCTAGACGAAAATCAAATCACACCCAAAACCATCACCTGATCCTTCCCAACCCCCAAAATCGATCAAGACTTCAAAATAGATACTTGACATGTACTAGAAAAAGATACTCCTAATCAAGATCTATTATTATAGATATAGATGAGTCATTTTGGAGCATCCTGAAGGATTTTTGATGTTCTAGACGAAAATCAAATCACACCCAAAACCATCACCTGATCCTTCCCAACCCCCAAAATCGATCAAGACTTCAAAATAGATACTTGACATGTATTAGAAAAAGATACTCCTAATCAAGATCTATCATTATAGATATAGATGAGTCATTTTGGAGCATCCTGAAGGATTTTTGATGTTCTAGACGAAAATCAAATCACACCCAAAACCATCACCTGATCCTTCCCAACCCCCAAAATCGATCAAGACTTCAAAATAGATACTTGACATGTACTAGAAAAAGATACTCCTAATCAAGATCTATCATTATAGATATAGATGAGTCATTTTGGAGCATCCTGAAGGATTTTTGATGTTCTAGACGAAAATCAAATCACATCCAAAACCATCACCTGATCCTTCCCAACCCCCAAAATCGATCAAGACTTCAAAATAGATACTTGACATGTACTAGAAAAAGATACTCCTAATCAAGATCTATCATTATAGATATAGATGAGTCATTTTGGAGCATCCTGAAGGATTTTTGATGTTCTAGACGAAAATCAAATCACACCCAAAACCATCACCTGATCCTTCCCAACCCCCAAAATCGATCAAGACTTCAAAATAGATACTTGACATGTACTAGAAAAAGATACTCCTAATCAAGATCTATCATTATAGATATAGATGAGTCATTTTGAAGCATCCTGAAGGATTTTTGATGTTCTAGACGAAAATCAAATCACACCCAAAACCATCACCTGATCCTTCCCAACCCCCAAAATCGATCAAGACTTCAAAATAGATACTTGACATGTACTAGAAAAAGAAACTCCTAATCAAGATCTATCATTATAGATATAGATGAGTCATTTTGGAGCATCCTGAAGGATTTTTGATGTTCTAGACGAAAATCAAATCACACCCAAAACCATCACCTGATCCTTCCCAACCCCCAAAATCGATCAAGACTTCAAAATAGATACTTGACATGTACTAGAAAAAGATACTCCTAATCAAGATCTATCATTATAGATATAGATGAGTCATTTTGGAGCATCCTGAAGAATTTTTGATGTTCTAGACGAAAATCAAATCACACCCAAAACCATCACCTGATCCTTCCCAACCCCCAAAATCGATCAAGACTTCAAAATAGATACTTGACATGTACTAGAAAAAGATACTCCTAATCAAGATCTATCATTATAGATATAGATGAGTCATTTTGGAGCATCCTGAAGGATTTTTGATGTTCTAGACGAAAATCAAATCACACCCAAAACCATCACCTGATCCTTCCCAACCCCCAAAATCGATCAAGACTTCAAAATAGATACTTGACATGTACTAGAAAAAGATACTCCTAATCAAGATCTATAATTATAGATATAGATGAGTCATTTTGGAGCATCCTGAAGGATTTTTGATGTTCTAGACGAAAATCAAATCACACCCAAAACCATCACCTGATCCTTCCCAACCCCCAAAATCGATCAAGACTTCAAAATAGATACTTGACATGTACTAGAAAAAGATACTCCTAATCAAGATCTATCATTATAGATAAAGATGAGTCATTTTGGAGCATCCTGAAGGATTTTTGATGTTCTAGACGAAAATCAAATCACACCCAAAACCATCACCTGATCCTTCCCAACCCCCAAAATCGATCAAGACTTCAAAATAGATACTTGACATGTACTAGAAAAAGATACTCCTAATCAAGATCTATCATTATAGATATAGATGAGTCATTTTGGAGCATCCTGAAGGATTTTTGATGTTCTAGACGAAAATCAAATCACACCCAAAACCATCACCTGATCCTTCCCAACCCCCAAAATCGATCAAGACTTCAAAATAGATACTTGACATGTATTAGAAAAAGATACTCCTAATCAAGATCTATCATTATAGATATAGATGAGTCATTTTGGAGCATCCTGAAGGATTTTTGATGTTCTAGACGAAAATCAAATCACACCCAAAACCATCACCTGATCCTTCCCAACCCCCAAAATCGATCAAGACTTCAAAATAGATACTTGACATGTACTAGAAAAAGATACTCCTAATCAAGATCTATCATTATAGATATAGATGAGTCATTTTGGAGCATCCTGAAGGATTTTTGATGTTCTAGACGAAAATCAAGTCACACCCAAAACCATCACCTGATCCTTCCCAACCCCCAAAATCGATCAAGACTTCAAAATAGATACTTGACATGTACTAGAAAAAGATACTCCTAATCAAGATCTATCATTATAGATATAGATGAGTCATTTTGGAGCATCCTGAAGGATTTTTGATGTTCTAGACGAAAATCAAATCACACCCAAAACCATCACCTGATCCTTCCCAACCCCCAAAGTCGATCAAGACTTCAAAATAGATACTTGACATGTACTAGAAAAAGATACTCCTAATCAAGATCTATCATTATAGATATAGATGAGTCATTTTGGAGCATCCTGAAGGATTTTTGATGTTCTAGACGAAAATCAAATCACACCCAAAACCATCACCTGATCCTTCCCAACCCCCAAAATCGATCAAGACTTCAAAATAGATACTTGACATGTACAAGAAAAAGATACTCCTAATCAAGATCTATCATTATAGATATAGATGAGTCATTTTGGAGCATCCTGAAGGATTTTTGATGTTCTAGACGAAAATCAAATCACACCCAAAACCATCACCTGATCCTTCCTAACCCCCAAAATCGATCAAGACTTCAAAATAGATACTTGACATGTACTAGAAAAAGATACTCCTAATCAAGATCTATCATTATAGATATAGATGAGTCATTTTGGAGCATCCTGAAGGATTTTTGATGTTCTAGACGAAAATCAAATCACACCCAAAACCATCACCTGATCCTTCCCAACCCCCAAAATCGATCAAGACTTCAAAATAGATACTTGACATGTACTAGAAAAAGATACTCCTAATCAAGATCTATCATTATAGATATAGATGAGTCATTTTGGAGCATCCTGAAGGATTTTTGATGTTCTAGACGAAAATCAAATCACACCCAAAACCATCACCTGATCCTTCCCAACCCCCAAAATCGATCAAGACTTCAAAATAGATACTTGACATGTACTAGAAAAAGATACTCCTAATCAAGATCTATCATTATAGATATAGATGAGTCATTTTGGAGCATCCTGAAGGATTTTTGATGTTCTAGACGAAAATCAAATCACACCCAAAACCATCACCTGATCCTTCCCAACCCCCAAAATCGATCAAGACTTCAAAATAGATACTTGACATGTACTAGAAAAAGATACTCCTAATCAAGATCTATCATTATAGATATAGATGGGTCATTTTGGAGCATCCTGAAGGATTTTTGATGTTCTAGACGAAAATCAAATCACACCCAAAACCATCACCTGATCCTTCCCAACCCCCAAAATCGATCAAGACTTCAAAATAGATACTTGACATGTACTAGAAAAAGATACTCCTAATCAAGATCTATCATTATAGATATAGATGAGTCATTTTGGAGCATCCTGAAGGATTTTTGATGTTCTAGACGAAAATCAAATCACACCCAAAACCATCACCTGATCCTTCCCAACCCCCAAAATCGATCAAGACTTCAAAATAGATACTTGACATGTACTAGAAAAAGATACTCCTAATCAAGATCTATCATTATAGATATAGATGAGTCATTTTGGAGCATCCTGAAGGATTTTTGATGTTCTAGACGAAAATCAAATCACAACCAAAACCATCACCTGATCCTTCCCAACCCCCAAAATCGATCAAGACTTCAAAATAGATACTTGACATGTACAAGAAAAAGATACTCCTAATCAAGATCTATCATTATAGATATAGATGAGTCATTTTGGAGCATCCTGAAGGATTTTTGATGTTCTAGACGAAAATCAAATCACACCCAAAACCATCACCTGATCCTTCCCAACCCCCAAAATCGATCAAGACTTCAAAATAGATACTTGACATGTACTAGAAAAAGATACTCCTAATCAAGATCTACCATTATAGATATAGATGAGTCATTTTGGAGCATCCTGAAGGATTTTTGATGTTCTAGACGAAAATCAAATCACACCCAAAACCATCACCTGATCCTTCCCAACCCCCAAAATCGATCAAGACTTCAAAATAGATACTTGACATGTACTAGAAAAAGATACTCCTAATCAAGATCTATCATTATAGATATAGATGAGTCATTTTGGAGCATCCTGAAGGATTTTTGATGTTCTAGACGATAATCAAATCACACCCAAAACCATCACCTGATCCTTCCCAACCCCCAAAATCGATCAAGACTTCAAAATAGATACTTGACATGTACTAGAAAAAGATACTCCTAATCAAGATCTATCATTATAGATATAGATGAGTCATTTTGGAGCATCCTGAAGGATTTTTGATGTTCTAGACGAAAATCAAATCACACCCAAAACCATCACCTGATCCTTCCCAACCCCCAAAATCGATCAAGACTTCAAAATAGATACTTGACATGTACTAGAAAAAGATACTCCTAATCAAGATCTATCATTATAGATATAGATGAGTCATTTTGGAGCATCCTGAAGGATTTTTGATGTTCTAGACGAAAATCAAATCACACCCAAAACCATCACCTGATCCTTCCCAACCCCCAAAATCGATCAAGACTTCAAAAAAGATACTTGACATGTACTAGAAAAAGATACTCCTAATCAAGATCTATCATTATAGATATAGATGAGTCATTTTGGAGCATCCTGAAGGATTTTTGATGTTCTAGACGAAAATCAAATCACACCCAAAACCATCACCTGATCCTTCCCAACAACCAAAATCGATCAAGACTTCAAAATAGATACTTGACATGTACTAAAAAAAGATACTCCTAATCAAGATCTATCATTATAGATATAGATGAGTCATTTTGGAGCATCCTGAAGGATTTTTGATGTTCTAGACGAAAATCAAATCACACCCAAAACCATCACCTGATCCTTCCCAACCCCCAAAATCGATCAAGACTTCAAAATAGATACTTGACATGTACTAGAAAAAGATACTCCTAATCAAGATCTATCATTATAGATATAGATGAGTCATTTTGGAGCATCCTGAAGGATTTTTGATGTTCTAGACGAAAATCAAATCACACCCAAAACCATCACCTGATCCTTCCCAACCCCCAAAATCGATCAAGACTTCAAAATAGATACTTGACATGTACTAGAAAAAGATACTCCTAATCAAGATCTATCATTATAGATATAGATGAGTCATTTTGGAGCATCCTGAAGGATTTTTGATGTTCTAGACGAAAATCAAATCACACCCAAAACCATCACCTGATCCTTCCCAACCCCCAAAATCGATCAAGACTTCAAAATAGATACTTGACATGTACTAGAAAAAGATACTCCAAATCAAGATCTATCATTATAGATATAGATGAGTCATTTTGGAGCATCCTGAAGGATTTTTGATGTTCTAGACGAAAATCAAATCACACCCAAAACCATCACCTGATCATTCCCAACCCCCAAAATCGATCAAGACTTCAAAATAGATACTTGACATGTACTAGAAAAAGATACTCCTAATCAAGATCTATCATTATAGATATAGATGAGTCATTTTGGAGCATCCTGAAGGATTTTTGATGTTCTAGACGAAAATCAAATCACACCCAAAACCATCACCTGATCCTTCCCAACCCCCAAAATCGATCAAGACTTCAAAATAGATACTTGACATGTACTAGAAAAAGATACTCCTAATCAAGATCTATCATTATAGATATAGATGAGTCATTTTGGAGCATCCTGAAGGATTTTTGATGTTCTAGACGAAAATCAAATCACACCCAAAACCATCACCTGATCCTTCCCAACCCCCAAAATCGATCAAGACTTCAAAATAGATACTTGACATGTACAAGAAAAAGATACTCCTAATCAAGATCTATCATTATAGATATAGATGAGTCATTTTGGAGCATCCTGAAGGATTTTTGATGTTCTAGACGAAAATCAAATCACACCCAAAACCATCACCTGATCCTTCCCAACCCCCAAAATCGATCAAGACTTCAAAATAGATACTTGACATGTACTAGAAAAAGATACTCCTAATCAAGATCTATCATTATAGATATAGATGAGTCATTTTGGAGCATCCTGAAGGATTTTTGATGTTCTAGACGAAAATCAAATCACACCCAAAACCATCACCTGATCCTTCCCAACCCCCAAAATCGATCAAGACTTCAAAATAGATACTTGACATGTACTAGAAAAAGATACTCCTAATCAAGATCTATCATTATAGATATAGATGAGTCATTTTGGAGCATCCTGAAGGATTTTTGATGTTCTAGACGAAAATCAAATCACACCCAAAACCATCACCTGATCTTTCCCAACCCCCAAAATCGATCAAGACTTCAAAATAGATACTTGACATGTACTAGAAAAAGATACTCCTAATCAAGATCTATCAGTATAGATATAGATGAGTCATTTTGGAGCATCCTGAAGGATTTTTGATGTTCTAGACGAAAATCAAATCACACCCAAAACCATCACCTGATCCTTCCCAACCCCCAAAATCGATCAAGACTTCAAAATAGATACTTGACATGTACTAGAAAAAGATACTCCTAATCAAGATCTATCATTATAGATATAGATGAGTCATTTTGGAGCATCCTGAAGGATTTTTGATGTTCTAGACGAAAATCAAATCACACCCAAAACCATCACCTGATCCTTCCCAACCCCCAAAATCGATCAAGACTTCAAAATAGATACTTGACATGTACAAGAAAAAGATACTCCTAATCAAGATCTATCATTATAGATATAGATGAGTCATTTTGGAGCATCCTGAAGAATTTTTGATGTTCTAGACGAAAATCAAATCACACCCAAAACCATCACCTGATCCTTCCCAACCCCCAAAATCGATCAAGACTTCAAAATAGATACTTGACATGTACTAGAAAAAGATACTCCTAATCAAGATCTATCATTATAGATATAGATGAGTCATTTTGGAGCATCCTGAAAGATTTTTGATGTTCTAGACGAAAATCAAATCACACCCAAAACCATCACCTGATCCTTCCCAACCCCCAAAATCGATCAAGACTTCAAAATAGATACTTGACATGTACTAGAAAAAGATACTCCTAATCAAGATCTATCATTATAGATATAGATGAGTCATTTTGGAGCATCCTGAAGGATTTTTGATGTTCTAGACGAAAATCAAATCACACCCAAAACCATCACCTGATCCTTCCCAACCCCCAAAATCGATCAAGACTTCAAAATAGATACTTGACATGTACTAGAAAAAGATACTCCTAATCAAGATCTATCATTATAGATATAGATGAGTCATTTTGGAGCATCCTGAAGGATTTTTGATGTTCTAGACGAAAATCAAATCACACCCAAAACCATCACCTGATCCTTCCCAACAACCAAAATCGATCAAGACTTCAAAATAGATACTTGACATGTACTAAAAAAAGATACTCCTAATCAAGATCTATCATTATAGATATAGATGAGTCATTTTGGAGCATCCTGAAGGATTTTTGATGTTCTAGACGAAAATCAAATCACACCCAAAACCATCACCTGATCCTTCCCAACCCCCAAAATCGATCAAGACTTCAAAATAGATACTTGACATGTACTAGAAAAAGATACTCCTAATCAAGATCTATCATTATAGATATAGATGAGTCATTTTGGAGCATCCTGAAGGATTTTTGATGTTCTAGACGAAAATCAAATCACACCCAAAACCATCACCTGATCCTTCCCAACCCCCAAAATCGATCAAGACTTCAAAATAGATACTTGACATGTACTAGAAAAAGATACTCCTAATCAAGATCTATCATTATAGATATAGATGAGTCATTTTGGAGCATCCTGAAGAATTTTTGATGTTCTAGACGAAAATCAAATCACACCCAAAACCATCACCTGATCCTTCCCAACCCCCAAAATCGATCAAGACTTCAAAATAGATACTTGACATGTACTAGAAAAAGATACTCCTAATCAAGATCTATCATTATAGATATAGATGAGTCATTTTGGAGCATCCTGAAGGATTTTTGATGTTCTAGACGAAAATCAAATCACACCCAAAACCATCACCTGATCCTTCCCAACCCCCAAAATCGATCAAGACTTCAAAATAGATACTTGACATGTACTAGAAAAAGATACTCCTAATCAAGATCTATCATTATAGATATAGATGAGTCATTTTGGAGCATCCTGAAGGATTTTTGATGTTCTAGACGAAAATCAAATCACACCCAAAACCATCACCTGATCCTTCCCAACCCCCAAAATCGATCAAGACTTCAAAATAGATACTTGACATGTACTAGAAAAAGATACTCCTAATCAAGATCTATCATTATAGATATAGATGAGTCATTTTGGAGCATCCTGAAGGATTTTTGATGTTCTAGACGAAAATCAAATCACACCCAAAACCATCACCTGATCCTTCCCAACCCCCAAAATCGATCAAGACTTCAAAATAGATACTTGACATGTACAAGAAAAAGATACTCCTAATCAAGATCTATCATTATAGATATAGATGAGTCATTTTGGAGCATCCTGAAGGATTTTTGATGTTCTAGACGAAAATCAAATCACACCCAAAACCATCACCTGATCCTTCCCAACCCCCAAAATCGATCAAGACTTCAAAATAGATACTTGACATGTACTAGAAAAAGATACTCCTAATCAAGATCTATCATTATAGATATAGATGAGTCATTTTGGAGCATCCTGAAGGATTTTTGATGTTCTAGACGAAAATCAAATCACACCCAAAACCATCACCTGATCCTTCCCAACCCCCAAAATCGATCAAGACTTCAAAATAGATACTTGACATGTACTAGAAAAAGATACTCCTAATCAAGATCTATCATTATAGATATAGATGAGTCATTTTGGAGCATCCTGAAGGATTTTTGATGTTCTAGACGAAAATCAAATCACACCCAAAACCATCACCTGATCCTTCCCAACCCCCAAAATCGATCAAGACTTCAAAATAGATACTTGACATGTACTAGAAAAAGATACTCCTAATCAAGATCTATCATTATAGATATAGATGAGTCATTTTGGAGCATCCTGAAGGATTTTTGATGTTCTAGACGAAAATCAAATCACACCCAAAACCATCACCTGATCCTTCCCAACCCCCAAAATCGATCAAGACTTCAAAATAGATACTTGACATGTACTAGAAAAAGATACTCCTAATCAAGATCTATCATTATAGATATAGATGAGTCATTTTGGAGCATCCTGAAGGATTTTTGATGTTCTAGGCGAAAATCAAATCACACCCAAAACCATCACCTGATCATTCCCAACCCCCAAAATCGATCAAGACTTCAAAATAGATACTTGACATGTACTAGAAAAAGATACTCCTAATCAAGATCTATCATTATAGATATAGATGAGTCATTTTGGAGCATCCTGAAGGATTTTTGATGTTCTAGACGAAAATCAAATCACACCCAAAACCATCACCTGATCCTTCCCAACCCCCAAAATCGATCAAGACTTCAAAATAGATACTTGACATGTACTAGAAAAAGATACTCCTAATCAAGATCTATCATTATAGATATAGATGAGTCATTTTGGAGCATCCTGAAGGATTTTTGATGTTCTAGACGAAAATCAAATCACACCCAAAACCATCACCTGATCCTTCCCAACCCCCAAAATCGATCAAGACTTCAAAATAGATACTTGACATGTACTAGAAAAAGATACTCCTAATCAAGATCTATCATTATAGATATAGATGAGTCATTTTGGAGCATCCTGAAGGATTTTTGATGTTCTAGACGAAAATCAAATCACACCCAAAACCATCACCTGATCCTTCCCAACCCCCAAAATCGATCAAGACTTCAAAATAGATACTTGACATGTACTAGAAAAAGATACTCCTAATCAAGATCTATCATTATAGATATAGATGAGTCATTTTGGAGCATCCTGAAGGATTTTTGATGTTCTAGACGAAAATCAAATCACACCCAAAACCATCACCTGATCCTTCCCAACCCCCAAAATCGATCAAGACTTCAAAATAGATACTTGACATGTACTAGAAAAAGATACTCCTAATCAAGATCTATCATATAGATATAGATGAGTCATTTTGGAGCATCCTGAAGGATTTTTGATGTTCTAGACGAAAATCAAATAACACCCAAAACCATCACCTGATCCTTCCCAACCCCCAAAATCGATCAAGACTTCAAAATAGATACTTGACATGTACTAGAAAAAGATACTCCTAATCAAGATCTATCATTATAGATATAGATGAGTCATTTTGGAGCATCCTGAAGGATTTTTGATGTTCTAGACGAAAATCAAATCACACCCAAAACCATCACCTGATCCTTCCCAACCCCCAAAATCGATCAAGACTTCAAAATAGATACTTGACATGTACTAGAAAAAGATACTCCTAATCAAGATCTATCATTATAGATATAGATGAGTCATTTTGGAGCATCCTGAAGGATTTTTGATGTTCTAGACGAAAATCAAATCACACCCAAAACCATCACCTGATCCTTCCCAACCCCCAAAATCGATCAAGACTTCAAAATAGATACTTGACATGTACTAGAAAAAGATACTCCTAATCAAGATCTATCATTATAGATATAGATGAGTCATTTTGGAGCATCCTGAAGGATTTTTGATGTTCTAGACGAAAATCAAATCACACCCAAAACCATCACCTGATCCTTCCCAACCTCCAAAATCGATCAAGACTTCAAAATAGATACTTGACATGTACTAGAAAAAGATACTCCTAATCAAGATCTATCATTATAGATATAGATGAGTCATTTTGGAGCATCCTGAAGGATTTTTGATGTTCTAGACGAAAATCAAATCACACCCAAAACCATCACCTGATCCTTCCCAACCCCCCAAAATCGATCAAGACTTCAAAATAGATACTTGACATGTACTAGAAAAAGATACTCCTAATCAAGATCTATCATTATAGATATAGATGAGTCATTTTGGAGCATCCTGAAGGATTTTTGATGTTCTAGACGAAAATCAAATCACACCCAAAACCATCACCTGATCCTTCCCAACCCCCAAAATCGATCAAGACTTCAAAATAGATACTTGACATGTACTAGAAAAAGATACTCCTAATCAAGATCTATCATTATAGATATAGATGAGTCATTTTGGAGCATCCTGAAGGATTTTTGATGTTCTAGACGAAAATCAAATCACACCCAAAACCATCACCTGATCCTTCCCAACCCCCAAAATCGATCAAGACCTCAAAATAGATACTTGACATTGTACTAGAAAAAGATACTCCTAATCAAGATCTATCATTATAGATATAGATGAGTCATTTTGGAGCATCCTGTAGGATTTTTGATGTTCTAGACGAAAATCAAATCACACCCAAAACCATCACCTGATCCTTCCCAACCCCCAAAATCGATCAAGACTTCAAAATAGATACTTGACATGTACTAGAAAAAGATACTCCTAATCAAGATCTATCATTATAGATATAGATGAGTCATTTTGGAGCATCCTGAAGGATTTTTGATGTTCTAGACGAAAATCAAATCACACCCAAAACCATCACCTGATCCTTCCCAACCCCCAAAATCGATCAAGACTTCAAAATAGATACTTGACATGTACTAGAAAAAGATACTCCTAATCAAGATCTATCATTATAGATATAGATGAGTCATTTTGGAGCATCCTGAAGGATTTTTGATGTTCTAGACGAAAATCAAATCACACCCAAAACCATCACCTGATCCTTCCCAACCCCCAAAATCGATCAAGACTTCAAAATAGATACTTGACATGTACTAGAAAAAGATACTCCTAATCAAGATCTATCATTATAGATATAGATGAGTCATTTTGGAGCATCCTGAAGGATTTTTGATGTTCTAGGCGAAAATCAAATCACACCCAAAACCATCACCTGATCCTTCCCAACCCCCAAAATCGATCAAGACTTCAAAATAGATACTTGACATGTACAAGAAAAAGATACTCCTAATCAAGATCTATCATTATAGATATAGATGAGTCATTTTGGAGCATCCTGAAGGATTTTTGATGTTCTAGACGAAAATCAAATCACACCCAAAACCATCACCTGATCCTTCCCAACCCCCAAAATCGATCAAGACTTCAAAATAGATACTTGACATGTACTAGAAAAAGATACTCCTAATCAAGATCTATCATTATAGATATAGATGAGTCATTTTGGAGCATCCTGAAGGATTTTTGATGTTCTAGACGAAAATCAAATCACACCCAAAACCATCACCTGATCCTTCCCAACCCCCAAAATCGATCAAGACTTCAAAATAGATACTTGACATGTACTAGAAAAAGATACTCCTAATCAAGATCTATCATTATAGATATAGATGAGTCATTTTGGAGCATCCTGAAGGATTTTTGATGTTCTAGACGAAAATCAAATCACACCCAAAACCATCACCTGATCCTTCCCAACCCCCAAAATCGATCAAGACTTCAAAATAGATACTTGACATGTACTAGAAAAAGATACTCCTAATCAAGATCTATCATTATAGATATAGATGAGTCATTTTGGAGCATCCTGAAGGATTTTTGATGTTCTAGACGAAAA
>NW_026605836.1:0-16873 GCF_945859685.1 Eupeodes corollae
CTGTGAAAGGATAATGCAAAAACAATTAAGCGACTTAATCAGTCGCAACAACCTTTTAGTCGATGTTCAATCAGGTTTCTGTTCACACCATAGCCGTATAACAGCACTAACTAAAATATTCGAAGACATAGGGACTGAACTCAATATTGATAAATTAACTTTTTAAGTATTTCTAGATTTTCAAAAGCATTCGACAGTGTGATGCACTCGATACTTCTGAATAAACTGCGTCACAGAATTAACATATTTTCAGAAGCTATTGAACTGCTTTCTTCCTTTTTGATTTTCCCCGATTTCCTTCCGATTCTACAAGAAGATCCCAAGGATCAACATTATACCCCCTTCTATTTTCATTATTTGTGAATCAAATCGGTTTTGTTATAAAACATTTTATGCCGATGACATTCAAATTTACAAAAGCTGTTCTTTGACTTTAATGAACGACTGCGTTTTAATCCTGAACCAAAAACTAGAAAAGATATCCTACTGGGCGTCTCGCAATGAGTTGATTTCAAGCAATTCAAATGCCTGGTTATATCGAGGAAAGAATTAGATACAACAAACTTTCCTTCCATAATTCTAAACGAGAACCCATTAGAATTCGTAAATTACAGTCAAAATCTAGGTGTAATCTTTAATAGAACATTGACCTGGAATGATCTCATCATTTGCGACTTTCCAATTTATAAATGTACGCAATATACTTGAAACCATTTTTTGGCAGATGTTTAAAAATCCGATTTTTATTTCATCGATTCCTGTGTTGTTTTATCAGATTAAAGCAATAAAATATTCTGCATTCTTATATACAGTTAATTTATCAATGGCAGTGCTGTATTCCTTTAGATTGAAATTTGTAATGAAGCTGTAATGGTTTAAAAGTATAAGCCATATAGGTTAGGTTAGGTTGGAGTGGCTTTCCAGATGTCATTGACTCACTTAGATTTCAAGGGTCCATTGTGATACCATGAGGTTACTCATGGGAGAGTAATTAACTTAAACAAACCATTTTGTACTTTTAATGAAGTTAGAGAGGCATTTTGTGTCAATAGTTGCCAGTTCACTGGTATTATCGAAGAAGGGATTACCGAGAAAGTTATTCCTTCTAATGGAGAGTGCTGGACATGTACATAGAAGCTGTTGGACTGTTTCCTTTCCCTCCACGTCCATGCAGCTTTACAGAAGTCATTTGTGTAGACCCCAAGCCCCAGAGCATGTCTACCTATGAGGCAGTGTCCTGTTATTACTCCAATTTATTTATTTATTTATTTATCTACGATATGAAAACATCAACAGAGTTGAAAAAAAAAACTAGAACAAAGTAAAATAAATTATAAATATAATGTATGTACATATAAGCAGAAATAAAAAATTAAGTCAAAAATCAACATATTGGAGAGAATTTTTTAAAGTTTCTCTGGACATGCATAATATATCAACATCTTCATTGGCAATATTAAACAGATTGATACTACGACAAATAGGCTCCCGCTGACCATACAAGGTAGAGTGGCGCTCCGCATACAACAATTCTCTTGATCTTAATGATCTTAACGGTGCATAAACATTCATTAAAAAAAGTAAATTATCACATTTGATTTAAAAATATAAAATATCACATATGAAAATAACACTAAAAACCTTCCTTCGCTTTTCAAGAGTTTTAAATCTCAACAACAAACATTTAGAAGTATAGTGTAAAGAAACATTAACAGGTAAAACAAATTTTCTCAAAGCAAATCTCAAAAAACATTTCTGCACTCTTTCAATTCTGTTAACGTTTTTTACTGTAGTAGGAAACCAAACAATGCTGCAATACTTAAGGACCGGTCGGACTAAGGAACAATAAAGAGACTTCACCGTATAAGGATCCTTAAAACCAGAGGAATTTCTTTTAATAAATCCAAAAAGGGAATTAGCTTATGAGAGCTATGTAGAGCTTATACTTTGTCTGCTCATTGATATTAAGCCTTTTGACCGTTTTAAGTCTATGCTTGGCCATATTTGTTTGGTTGCTAGGCAGGTGGTACTCTGTGACCATCTAGCATTTGTTAATTCTAGAGCATATTGTTTAAGAAGATATTTGCATGTAGCAAGTGTTGTTCCTATGTTATGTTTTTGTCTAACATAAGGCAGAAGTGTTCCGTTTTTGGCAAACTCATTGGCTTTGCAATTTAACATAATGTCTTTGTGGCCCGGCACTCAAATGAGGTGAATTTTATACTGTTCCTTCACCTCATTCAGAGATGATCGGCAATCGTGGACTATTTGAGAGTTTGTGGAGACAGACCCGCGAGATTTAAGAATGGCTTGGCTGTCAGAGAAGATTCGTATATCCTTGCAAGATATAAAGTTTTTTTTGAGCCAGGATAATGCCTCTTTAATCGCCATTACTTCTGCCTGGAATACAGTACATTGATTATGAAGTCTGTATGATAGACTAAGATTCAGTTGTTCCGAATAGATTCCACTTCCAACTCCGTGATCGGTCTTTGAACCGTCTGTATAGAAGTGTACCGCATCGTCTTCCAGGGGTCTCTCTTCTTCCCAGGAGGATCTTGAAGGGATGGACACATGGAAGCTTATTTAGATTTACCATCTTGTTCAGTGCGGTCCAACATACGACAACTCCATAAATGAGTATCGGTCTGATTACCGAAGTGTATAGCCAGTGGGTTATTTTTGGGGAGAAGCCCCATTTTGATCCTATGGCCTTTTTACAAGTAAAAAGAGCTAAAGTAGCCTTTTTTACTCTTTCATCAATATTTGTCTTCCAATTTAGTTTTTTGTTTAAAATGAGGCCTAAATATTTAGTTCGGTCGGAAAAGCGTAATTGTATTCCTTTAATCTTGGGTGGGCTAATCTGAGCCATATAGTTCACATTTAATTTCAGGTGTTAGGAATGTAGTACCTGCATTTTCTGAGTATAGATTTTGTTTGGTTTTCTTTTTTAGAATTTTCGCAATGTTCCAAAATGGCCAAGAACATTTACCGAGGCATCAAATTTTTATTTAACTCTTTGTTACGAAAAAACTTTGTTTTGATCAGAAATCAAACTATTTAAAACTTTCACCCCATTGTAAATAGTTTTTATAGGGAAAAACAGAATATTTTTCTATATGTTTTTAGCCAGTTTTTTGCTAAAATCATTTGAAGTACATTAAGAGAACGAATACGGATAACACTTTTTAAAATATTTTAAGTAAACATGCTTCTAAAATTGTTGTTAACATGTTGCCTAAACAATATAAACATTGAATCGTTAGTAAGCCGTTTGTTTTTGTATGAGTTCTGGCTCCTTTTTAAGTTGATAAACATTTTCGAAACACAAAAGCACATGAAAACATGAAACTACAAAATTTAATTTGTCACATATAATTAAATTTTAACAATTTTTAAGAGATTTCTGTTGCGTTATTGTTAGATTGACATCAATGTATCATAATGACGAAGAAAAATAGAAAACGTTGCACGAAATCATTGAAAATGTTAACATTAGTTCACGACTTATTTGAAGAACAAATTATAAGTGCACAAACTTTCCTACCCGTAAGTTTAACTTTGTTTTGTTGATACCATTAAATTCCATGTAATTTATTTCTAAAGGTTCTCAGATTTTAATTTAAAAATGAATGACACGAACTTTTGGGTTCGATTATTTTTACCAATCCAATACATCCCTTATAGTAGATATTCCTTCAAGAGGAAGAGGACTAACGAAGTTCCAACGAAAGGACTTAATTCCTTATTATTTCGGACTTTATTCTTCTTCGGTATCAGGAGGTGTAAAAAAAGGCAAAGAAAAGAAATACGAAGGACAAATTAATTTATTTTCTTATAGCTTCCTTAGGGTACAAACGATCGATCATTTTTGTCTCCTCATTACAATGACGGTGACGTTCACAAATTTGTATTCAAATCCTCTATTATACAAACAAAGTATTCATTCAGTGGATAATCTGATCTTTAAGAAATAAAATAATAATAAAAATCTCTTGAGGCCAAAAAAAAAGGTTAATGGATATCTACTTGGAGGCAACATTAAACCACAAGCAAAGAAAAAACAACATCACCAACAAAAAAAAACACAAAAATCATCCCAACAAGGCAAGTAAAATGCCCAAAGAATATAAATCCTTATGGTATTTTCATATTTGCGAAAAGATTACGCTCAACACCTTATGGATCGGTTGGTAAGCCTCGCGGCAATGGTCCTTTATTTGTTGAATGGTTACTAAGATAATCTTTTCGAATGTATCTTTCTTCCTTTTATCGCAGTTTTCATATTTTGTTATTGTTGTATTTTTGGAAAGATATATATTTTTTTTGTCCTCTTGGGTTCTATGACCGTGAGTGATACCTATTTATTTAACCCTTCAGATACAAAAAAAGTAACATTCTTTGAGGCTGTATTTTTATTTATTTTTTTGTTTTGGTTACAAGCTGACGAATTCTTTGGGGTCTTCGTATTGAAAAATACAACATTTCTTAGGTATATATAAAATAATAAATGTAACCATGATAACGACTTGAATGGGGTAGTTAATGGACATTTGGTGAAATCGTAACATGTGTTATAAATTTTAAAAAGTTAACGATTGTGATTTCTTTAGAAGGAAAAAAATAAGAAGAAAAAAACAACATGAGAAGTTATACAAAATATTGGTTTTCGGTTAAAAGTTCGTTAAAATTTATTTAGAAAAAATAAAATCTTGGAACATGATGGTTCTGAAAACTTTCTGAAAATGAATAATTTACGGCAATTTTATTGGAAATTCAAAAGTCAATCAATTAAAACTTATTGCGGGATAATAATATATAATTGGTATTTCTCCTTAATCTGGTGGTTATTTAAAACTTTTTTATATTTCAAACATATATATCAAATTGCACTGTGTTCAATTATTCGTTTCAATATTCAATATGTTTATTATTGTTTTTTTTTTTTAATTCATGCAGTCTTTCAAACTTGGTAGCGAACTTTGAGAATTTCAAGCAAGAATTTTAGTTTTGCTTCTTACAAGGCTCAATTTATCATTAAGAAGTGATATTCCCAAAAATCTTATTAGTTATATAGAATATATTCGTTGCATGAAATTATTCTGAAAATAATAAAGGGCGGTTATGGTAATATTCTAAGAGCTGATGTTAATTTTGAATATAAAACAAATTATTAAAAAATTTTATTGTCATTTCTTTTAATTATGAAAATGTTATTATGGTTAAATTATGTATGAAACAAAACATTGGCCAAATGGCCACCAACGCAACATTAGCGGCAAACCACCATCGGATGGTCCAAAATATCGATGATGCTGAGGCATAATTTAGGTTCTAAATGTGCGGAATTATCTCATTCTTTAGCTTTTGAATTGTTGATAGCTTATCGACGTACGACAATACCTTTAATACACATGGTCTTGGCGGTTAATTGACATCGACGCCACGTGAGATATCACGGCTATTGAATTTTTCATCCGAAAGAGTTATGATCTCGTTAGCTGTGTGGCACCGTCCTGTTCAAACTACATATCGTCTTCATCCATATCTTCAAATTCTCGAACAGCACCAATATTTTCTTTAATATGAGCTGTACGAGCATGAACTAGCGTTTTCACATCTCCTTCATATCTAGTTTGCTGAAATTTTTGAACGATTTTTTCAATTGTACTCACATATTTTGGACGAATAAATTCACGAAAAAATATCACGGAGTACACTATTAGCATTTTGATCTAAAAGCCCATTTTTATCATAAGGCTGAATGACTTTAAGGCGTTGTTCAAATTGAATTATTCTGAAATTGAGAAATTTCAAATCAAATGCAGAACAAAATTAGACTTTTAGTTTAAGTTTACATGCAACACCGGCCCTTAAGATTCTTCTTACTTACTTACTTAAGGTGGCGCTACAGTCCGGGGCGGACTTGGGCCTCAACCAACCTGCGTCTCCAGCCAGCTCGGTCCCTAGCTAGCTGTCTCCAGTTTCGCACGCCAAGTTGGTTGAGGTCCTCTCCCACCTGGGTGCGCCACCTGAGTCGCGATCTTCCTCTACTTCGCTGTCCCTCGGGATTGGATTGGAAGACCTTCCGGGCTGGAGCGTTGATGTCCATCCGCTCTATATGACCTAGCCATCTAAGCCTTTGGACTTTAATTCTGCTAACTAGGTCAGTGTCGCTGTACAGCCCGTACAGTTCGTCTTTATATCTTCTCCTCCATTCTCTATCTATGCGTACGGGACTAAAAATCACCCGAAGAATTTTTCTCTCGAAGCATCCTAAGACGCTCTCATCTTTCTTTGACAGGGTCCAGGCCTCAGCGCCATAAATGAGAACCGGGATGATGAGTGTCTTATATATTTTGATTTTAGATGCTCGAGAGAGGACTTTACTTCTCAATTGACTTCTAAGTCCAAAGAAGCAGCGAATTGCAAGAGTTATTCTTCGTTTGATTTCAGCGCTGGTGTCGTTGCCTGTATTAATAGCGGTGCCTAGGTAGACAAAGTCCTTAACTACCTCAAAGTTATAGCTGTCAATGGTGACGTTTTGTCCAAGACGTCGTCGTTCAGTGTCCTTTTTTGATGACAGCATATACTTGGTCTTGCCCTCATTGACAATTAAACCCATCTTCTTCGCTTCCGTCGCAATGCTCAAAAACGCTCCACTGACATAACGTTTTGATCTTCCAATTATGTCAATATCATCTGCGTATTCGAGTAATTGGTTGGACCTTTGGAAGATTGTGCCTCTAGGGCTGACGGTTGAGTTTTGCACAATTCTTTCCAGAACGATGTTGAAGAAGTCGCATGACAGTGCATAGCCTTGTCTAAAACTTTTTTTGACATCAATTGCATCAGTAAGATCTTTTCCGACCTTGATAGAGCAGCGTGCATTCTCCATCGTCATTCTGCACAAACTGATAAGTTTGACAGGGATGCCAAAACTAGACATTGCTCGGTAGAGCTCTTCCCTATAGATGCTGTCATACGCGGCTTTAAAGTCGATAAAGAGATGGTGGGTATCGATTTGAAGCTCCTGGGTTTTTTCCAAGATCTGCCGTAGTGTGAATATTTGGTCGATAGTGGACTTTCCTGGTCTGAAGCCACACTGATAAGGACCAATCAGGTTGTTGACGAATTGCTTCAGACGTTCACATAATACGGCAGAGAGGATCTTATACGCAATGTTAAGGAGACTGATGCCTCTGTAGTTGGCGCAGTTTAGAGGGTCTCCTTTCTTATGTATCGGGCACACTATGCTGAGATTCCACTCATCGGGCATGCTTTCTTCCGACCATATTTTGCAGATGAGTTGGTGCATGCTCCCTACCAAGTCATCGCCTGCTGCTTTGAATAGTTCGGCGGTGATGCCGTCAGCTCCAGCAGCTTTGTTTGACTTAAGTTTAGATATAGCTATCTTCACTTCGTCAAGGTCGGGTAGGCGGAATTGTTGATCTGCGTCGCCGAGGTAGAGTGGTTCTATCTCCCTTACAGCGGAATTCGGTTCGTCGTCGCCGTTATATAATTTGGAGAAGTGATCTTTCCATATTCTCAGCATCGACTGTGGTTCTACTACGATGTTCCCTTGATCGTCTTTACAGGCTTCGGTTCGTGGCTGGTACCCTTGGGAGGTTTGTTTGGTAAAATTTAGGAACCTCATTCCTGTTGTGACATCCATCTATCTCGTCGATCACGCGCTTCTCATGCTCTCTTTTTTTCCGTCTAAGAAGCCGGTGTTCCTCTCTCCTCTTCTTGCGATTCTTCTATATTAAATTATTAAAGCTGACAAGACTTCGTTTAGTTAAGTTTTGAATTTTCTACTGATGACTACGATTGTTTTTAGTATATGTGCAAAATTATTGCAAAGGATGTTGAAATGACCAGAAATTTCAATATTTTTGATATACAAATCGTACCAATAACAAAAAACATCCAATAAGAAGTTTATAATAGTAATACAATTGTTTTGATCTGGAACAGAAATAAATTTATCAAAATCTCATTCAAAGAAATATAAAAAAAAAACAATTGTTTTCCATTAAACAAATAAGTTTCTATAAAAATTGAGGGTGTCGTTTTTTACCATAGAAATTTAAAAAAAGGTGAACATTTTGGTTAACCCAAAATATCTCACGAATCAATAACGCTAAATATTTGAATTCAATTTTAAATTATATATTTCAAATATATTTGGTACCAAACCAAATATATTTTTTTTTTAATCCAACTAACGGTTTATTTACAAATCAAAAAAACTTGAAAAAATATTTGTCACATCGAAAATTTTACGAAAAAAAAATTGTTTTATCTTCAAAATAATGTAATGCAACGAAGAATAACGTTTTTGACATTTGTTAAAATTTTGAGAAAAATTGTTTTTTTTATTAAAAAATAAAAAGCTAAAAAATATCTTTTCAAGAATTTAAGATTACGGCTTCAAACTAATTTTATCTTATAACAAATATTGTATTAAACATTTGGTAAAATTTTGAAAAGTTCGTAAAGATTCATTTTCGAGTCAAATATCTTTTCAAATAAGTTTTATTTAATGAAAAATATTGTTTTCGACATTCGGAAAAACAATAAGGAAAATCTAATTGACAGTTTTCTTCCAAAAAATAAAAAACTATAAAAAATAATTTTTAGATTTTTAAGAATAATTCATTTGACATCTTTTTTTAACAAAACACGAAGACCTACAGAGTTTTAAGCAAGGAAAATCGACAGACGGGCTTCGAAGTTATCAGTCTGGGTCGCATCCAAGCCTTACTATTTTCCTTTTGCTTTGAAAATTTAAGGTTAAGAGTAAAACAATTTTAATGAGAGTTGAATAATCAAAAATTCGTATCATTAATTTTTAGATGTCGTGTAAAGTCTCTTATCAAACTTATCAAGATGCATATCAGCTTTACTGAGTCGTGGGAATATCAATTGGCAAGTTCAACACTATGAGTTTGATTTTTCATTTAGACTCATTACCTGATTGGTTTTTTACCCAATTTGAGTGTTCAGACTTTTAAAAACTCAACCACAAATTTAATAGGTTTTCACAAAGCGAAATTAAACTTCATTATAATTTTTCATTCTTTAGTAGTTCAATGATCTACAATTCGGCAACCACGGGTTTAATAGTTCAAATTTAATTGCTGTACGCAAAAAATGCACAGTAAATTTGGTATTTTAAAACTAATAGCTTTTAGGTCTTCTTCATAAAAAAAAAAGATTAAAAAAATGATGGTTAAATAAAACCGAAACCGTCAACACCATATTTTCATTTGTTTTCAAATAAAACCTACAAAAAACATTTTAATTAAAAATTTTTTTTTTTCTAAATAACAATTCAGTATAAACCATCAGCTATGAAATTTAATTAAAATCATTTAAAGCCATTTTCTTGTTAATTTGAATAAAGGCGTTATTATTTAGCAGATATATCTGTTAATATATTGATGATGGTGCGGCTTAAATTAAAATTCAAATATGTACATTGGGGAATATGTTCCCACCCCTAAACACATACATATAAACATAAAATTCTTTAGCACCAAATTACAAGCAAATATCCGTCAATTCATTTATAAACTTATGGCAGGCGTGCAAGGCATATGGATTTTTGTTTTATTGTTCTTAATCTTTTCAAGGTTTTATTTCATACACTTACACCAGTAAGGAATCATTTTTTATAGAAATCATCTATCATCGCATAGGACAAAATTTTGCCCTAAGGAACCTCCATTATGCATCACAAACACACATGGTACGAGTATAAGGCTAGAAAATATCAAAAAAGTTTTGAAACAATGCTTAAAAAATAAAAAAATAAAACTAAGAGAAAAACAAACTTTCAAAAAAAAAAAACATACAAAGGAGAAAAAAATACTTAGAACTAGGGTAGGGTTTTGGATTTCCCTGACTAGGACACTCTGTACTAGAATTCATCTACCTATACATACTTAAATATAGTACAAGACTCTCTAGGGTATAATCATCTGGTTTTATATTTGTTTGTCCTTTTTTTATGACTCCCAACCTCCTTGAAGGAACGACAAACGACACTGCCATCAGCTTTATCTTACTCCTCTTCATAGTTTCATGGAATTATTGTCCTTGAAAGTGCTGACAATACTTCATGACAAGTTATAGGATACGACGAACTTATTGTAGCCGATGTGCACGTTATTTCTTATTTTTTTTTCACTTTATTTTTCTTTTCTTTTGTTTTGTTTTTTATTTTTCCTTCGAAAAGATTATGAAGGAAAAGAAAGTCTCTCAAGGAACGTTTCTACCTGTTTTATAACACGAAAACTAGGTCGGCAATTTTCAAGAGAAAGCGCGAAGAACTTTTCCTGCAATCATTCGTTTTCCTTTAAAAAAAATAAAAATAAAATGGGAGGAAGTGAAGTTTGTGGCATAGTGTATAGTAGTAGTGATGGTGACGAAGGCCACCCGACATGGCGATGGCGTCAAGAAACGACAAAATAACTAAGGAGAAGTTGAAAATGTTTAATTAAGGTCTTGAATTTTATAATTTTTGACATTGGGTTTATTTAGCTCTGTTATCGGGAACAGAAATCAGAAATGTGTGTTTCATTGGTAAAATAAAAAAAGTAATTGGTGATTAAGGGTTGTATTTTTGTTTGTTTAACAGGGTTGAACTAGCAATAGAGAGGCACTTATTACCGTCTAAGACCTAATTATATTTCAGTTTGATGTAATATTCCTTGGCTTAAAAATAGAGTTATAATCAAATAAAGTTGAAAATTAGCTTATTTTTTTTTTGTTGAGGTGGGGGTGTTTCTGAGTCTGTTACTTACAGATTTGCATAAAGAGTTGGTGCTTCATACATTTCTGTATGTGCATATTATGTAACAGCTTGACTGTGTGATGGATTGATTAAAGAGTGTAAACAGGAATTATCATCTACCCTTTGGAAGGGAATAACCTACCGGGGCATCTTGCTATAAAAAATAGGAACTTGAATACAAATTTAAAACTGAATTGAAAATACTCGAATGTATTACTAATGCAAAACCTTAAAAACTTTGATATGCATTGTTCATTTTATTTTCATTCTCATGATGATAAAAGAATGTTTATAAACGACTTAAGACAAAATATTTAACAAAGTATTTAATCTAATTACTAAAACTTAATTTTAAGTTCACTTATAACACTTTTTTAATGTTGACTAGAGTTAAAAAGAATTAACCTAAATCTTAACATTGGATTTTTAGAATTTTTAGACGAAAAGAAAATAGCTAAGGTAAGCTTAAAAAAGACATTTCTTTGAATAGGAAAAACAACTTAAAATCCCAACTGAAGGATTTTCAATAATGATAACCTTTGAACTTAATTAGGATGTTAGCTACTTTAGTTTGAAATAGTAAAATAAAATTATCTCTTTTATAGTTTTGTTCCAAAGAGATGCTAGTTTTCAATTGACGAATAGAAACGTGATTTAAAACATTTTTCAAGTGCTAGTCTTACTAAATAAGTTAAAGTAGTGCTACTGTCCTGTGTAAACAAAGAACTCACCCAACAAACTTCTACATTTAGCTCCGTCCAAAGCTAGATGTCTTCAGTTGGAATCTCCAAATAGGATGAGGTCAATTTTTACTTGTTTGCGCCACCTGATCCGGGCCGGAGCATTGGTTTCCATGCGCTCTACATGACTCAGCCATCTCATTCGTTGGAATTTTATTATGTTGGTTAAGTCTACTAGTGCCTATCTGCTTTCCTGAATAATGAGTTGAACAGACTTAAGAGGTTTTTCTTGTGTCTACAGAATAATTCACAACAATTTCACATTTTTAGTATTTGTTATCGAAAAAATGTTGATGGATCAGTCTGAAAATTAATATGCATACCTATTTAATTTAAAATATAATAAGAAATGAATATAAGACAATCTGAAGATAAAAAAAAATCACAGCTTCATAGAATGGTGCTCAAAATATTCTATATTTAAAGGGTGTCTCAGTGGAAGCAAACATTGCTTCGTACGAAGATTTCAAACAACTTAGGGGAAATACTATCACATTTGTAGTTTGTGTCCTCTTTATGCCTTACACAACAAATGCCAAAATAAAGGATGATATAATAAAAGAAAAACTAGCTTACCTAGAAACACAAAATTCTGGCGTTCTAAAAATATACGCTTCTACCAGGACCTTATCTAGTATGTATTAAATGTACAATATAAAATTGAACCTAATTTACAAATCAGTTATCAAAGGTGGTGAATATAGACGAACGGGTGCTATTCCAATCAAAAAATACCTCAAAAAATATGGTTTTAAATTGATGTACCAAAACAAAAAAAAACATTGAGAACATATTAATTAAAAAATAGTTTTATGACTAAAGAATAAGTAAATAATTCTTGGGATTTGATAACACTTTGAAAATATTAAAGACCATATTCAAATATAAAAAAAACGCGGAAAGTGTATTTTATTATATAAGTATTCAGGCTGAAGTGATTGTATGATATTGTAAAGCATGGCTCAAGTTCTTACTTCAAAGAGATTATCAAGTGAAATGCCATAGAAAGACTTAGAAAAACTTGAGATGTGGTCACATCTTCTAAGAAAATAAGCATAACGCGTGATACTGTTGAATGCAACTTTGAGTTTACCAGAACAGTCGAAGACCTCCATATACCTTACCTAGCGTTATTAAATATAAGCCCAAGAACTCGATAGCACAGTTGTTTAAATATATCTCTGGGAATCATGAGGTATCCGTTATAAGGAGGTTTTTTGTATGAAATTTTATACTCGCAGTTTAAGGCAGCTGCTTGCCGAATTTACAATTGAAAATTTAGAATGAAACAACAACAACCTGTGTGTGCTACCACCAAGTTCATAGGCTGGAGTTATAGCTATTTCACGGGGACCAACCCGATCATCAGACTCCTTTAGTGGTGCTTTATGTTCAATTTAATTAATGAAATAGCTATAACTCCAGCCTATGAACTTGGTGGTAGCACACACAGGTTGTTGTTGTTTCATTCTAAATTTTCAATGGTATCCGTTATAGTTCTAGAGATGACTAATTGTTCTAACTTTATCTTTAAACAAATTGCTTACAATATTGTAGATGTACTTTCACATATTTTCAATAAAAGTGTGTACGGTGGTGTTTTTTCCAAGCGCTCTCATGATTGATGAAGTCATTCCTCTGCACAAAAAATCAAACCCTTGCATTATGAATAATTATAGGCCTTTTTCACTGTTACCTGTTTGTTCTAAAATGTTTGAAAAAGCAATCAAGAAAAGAATTTTAAAGTTTCTTCATTGATTTAACTAAAGCTTTTGATTTAGTTGATCATAATATTCTCTTGAGAAAATTAAAAAATGCAGGAATGCGTGGATTTATTTATAATTGGCTAGATTCTTATTTATCTAATAGAAAGCAATTAGTGAAAATAAACGGTAGTTTAAGTAGTTGTGTGAAATTAGTATTGGTGTTCCCCAAGGTTCGGTTTTGGGTCCCTTGCTTTTTCTGATCTTTATTAATTCTATTTTCAATCAGAATTTCAAAGGCAAAATTACAGCATTTCCTGATGAAAAGGCCTTTTCATATGGTTGTAGTTCTCTGGTTAATTTAATTTCTGACATTAACGCAGACTTGGATATCTTAAGACGCTGGTTTGCAGTTAATAAAATGGTACTAAGTTATAAAATAAAACTAATGTACTTAAGTCTGTGGGGATCTTCTAACTTAGTTGAGTGCGATATATTTTATCATTCCTCAGATTGCCAAAAATTTAAATGCAGTGTAAATAAATCTAATAGTTTTGTCTCAAGGGAGCCCTAATCAACTCATTGCTTTCAGATAGAATTTGTAAATACCTTTAAATACCTTGGTGTCATACTTGATAGTAAAATGAATTGGTCCGAACATACACTATCGTTAAAAAATTATTTACTATGTTGCTCCAGACAGTTTTATACACTTGGTTTATACAGGAATAACATGTTGTGGATGGTCTTATAAAAATAAAATCAATCAGCTTCTTGTTCTTCAAAAACCTGTAATAAGAATAATTTGTAAAAAAAATCGCTTTCATAATAGTTTTAATTTATTTCAGGAGTTAAAAGTTCTTCCTTCAAGACATCTATACTATTTCAAAGTCTTGAGGGTGTTTTTAATTAGAAGTGAATATTTATCAATAAGAAATAATCCTCGATACAATTTAAGAGTGAAATCTATGAATTAAGCATCTATCCTCTCTTATAATAAAATTCACTTTTGCAGATTCTTCACAATAGTAGCACCTTCAGTTTTTAATAAATTGACTTTCTCAATAAGAAGTCTTAGAGTATTGTCCATTTTCCTACAAAGTGTAAGGTCATGGCTGTTTGGTAACGATCACGTACAAATTGAAACCATATTATCTATAGTAAATCAATTTATATAAAAAAAACTCATTTCTTTCTATCACCTTGCACGCAAATATGTCGATAATTTTGTCAAGATGAGCATTCGCCACTAGCTCTAGCTGTAAACTAAGCTAAAGAGTGTCTCATAATTTGTTTCATAAATTGCTAGGATTACATAGAAATCTATGGTTATTTGGAAGATCACCATGTTTTTACTCTTTATTATATATTTTTTGTTGCTATTTTTCAGGTAATTACTAAAATCACTTAATTATTATTTCGAATTGTTTTATATAATGTATCAGCTGATTATTATATTTTGCCTTAGTAGCTCCTTTTAATATTAATTAATTGAGATAAATGATATGTTTTTATCTTTAACGTCTTCTACTTAAATTATAATTGTAAGCATTGTAAACCTACCAAAATGATTTAATAAATACAATAATACAAACAAAAAATACTAAGCATTTGGTTTTGTCGGATTTAAACAAAGATCGTTTTTGCGGGACCACTTAACAATGGTATTGAAATCCTCGTTAACTTCATGCACACCATTTTCAAGCATGCCTCATTGAAAACTGTTGCATAATTGAACGTCGCACAGAAGAGTTCAGTGGACATGACGGAAGATCATTGATATACATCGAGAACAGTATAGGACCCACAATAGAGCCCTGAGGGACACCTGTCTGCAGAGGAAGAAAAGTATATATAACATTGTTAGAAAAAACTGAGATCTACCGCTTAAGTAGGACAGAATAAGCTTACAAATGCAGAAGGGAGATGAAATTGACATTTAAGTTGTTCACAAAGTATAAAATGATTGACGGTATCAAATGCCTTTCAAAAGCCAAGAAGCGTTAATATAGTCACTTTATCATTATCTATTTCATTTCTGATATTTTCAAAGACGTAACGTCTGTTAAAGCTGTAGTACAGCTGTGCTTATAGGGCAAAAGCCTGATTGATTGATACACATCAATTTATTACTAAGGAGAAAACTTCGTATTTGGTTATTTATCAGTTTCTCCAAAACCAAAGAAAAGGTATTATAGCTATAGGTCGATAATCATCTCCAACGCGATTTTCGGGAACTGGTATTATATTCGCTTGCTTCCAAATAAAAAACTTTTGAAAACAGAAGTTTTAAGAAATAGAAATACTTTAAATATTTCTGCTGCAGCAAATTGTCGGTCAAGCTGAATAATCTTATACATTCTTCTTTTTTTTTAAATTGGTTTGAAGAATTCTAATCATGGAAGTCTTTAAAATTATTATTTGAGTAAGATCCATTTTAAATTTTAGATATTTTTTCAAACGTATTAATCCATGCATCCTAAAATAAATTAAACATTAAATTTTGGTATACAAAACGTGCTCATAAAATAAGCTTAAAAAAATGATGATTCTTATTACATAAAACTTAAACAATCAATTTTATCTTGAATTGTAGTTCAGATTCAGATTGTATCGATTTGTGAAGTTTGAAATTGACATTAAAATTATCTGTCCCAGCAATTTCTATACCAGCAAACTTATGAATTTTATTTCTTCATTCAATAAAATCCCACATACGATAATTATTATAATCAAGAGAAAAACACAAAATAAATACAAAACCAACTCTTCTGATGGCCTTTGAATAAATCTTAAATGGTCATTTTACAACAAGCTAACCTAATCAGAAAAATAAAATATACATATATCTTATTATTATTATTTGTATTAATCTCATAAGTGTGTATTTTTTTGTTTCTTTCTGTTTTGCAGAACCTATTACCGAAGTAATTGGCGGCCCTGAACTCCACATCAACAGAGGATCAACAATAAACCTCACATGTATAGTAAAATTTGCTCCAGAACCTCCGCCCACAGTAATTTGGTCGCACAACCGACAAGTAAGTCAATTTATGTATATTTTTTTTTTCTTCATTCACTTAATTACCTACTTATACAATTACATATATAAATAAGTCGTAGTGCTTTTATTCTGACTTATATTCGTATCTGCATGAAATGGTCCTGAGAAACAAACATATAAGACATTTATAGAAATAAAGTCAGATATTATTGTCGTCCTGGATAGAGGCAGGATTATTATACACTTCGAAAAAGACTCATATATTTAACTATTTCTGTTTTCTTGCTATGGTGTCCCGTTTTAGGTCATAAATTTCGATTCACCCCGAGGTGGAATATCATTAGTAACAGAAAAGGGTGTCCTTACAACCAGCCGGTTATTGGTTCAAAAAGCCATCCAACAGGATTCGGGACTGTATACGTGTACGCCATCAAATGCAAATCCAACATCAGTTCGAGTACATATCGTAGATGGTAAGTGAAATAGCATCAAAAATTATTGAACCTAATTAGGAATATTATAATTCTGGCCAAATACTGGATAATAATAAGGGATATAGCTAAGGAATGATGAATATGGATGTTTGTATATGGTCGAAATGTAGATTGAAACGATGACCTCATTT
>NW_026605837.1:0-32071 GCF_945859685.1 Eupeodes corollae
TCGTTAAGAGGAACTCGATGGAAGTTAGTTTAGTTTACCCCTTCACTTATGAAGAGGATGTCGAGGCAATAGAAGCTAAGATTGAGGAGATTAGGGTCCTTCTTAAAGTACCTCCGAAGAATCCAAAGTCTTCGGAGTACATTAAGATAGTGACGAAAATTGAGTGGTGTATAGGCAGGTTAGCTAGGACACCTTGTGAGGCCGAAGATGAAGAAGATGAAGTTAGTTCACTTCGGAACAAGGTTTTGTGTCTGTTAGGAGATCTCACTGGTGATAGTGAGAATAGCGATAGGGAAGAGGTAGTGGAGAAAGAAAAGACTCCACTTAAGATTCAAACCCAACTTCGAGTACAAGTTGGTCAGACTCCTTGTAGTGGACGGTCTGCGTTAGGACTGGCCGGAGGATCATTAACTGAACCGAGGGGTGGTGACAGTAATCCGTCGGCCAGTGATATATCAGTTAGGGTTCCAATAGGCAATAGGATCGATAGGGTTGACACTTCTGTTGAACAAATGGTCGTTCAACAGAAATGCACCGAACGTTTAGGGAAGTGGGGGGTGAAGTTTACTGGTGACTCAGGTGGAGCATCAGTAAATTCATTCCTGGAAAGAGTGGAGGAACTTCGTCTGGCTAACGATGTTCCTGAAAGCCACCTTTTTAAATCCGCTTCGGAGCTTTTGGCTGGTAGGGCACTTATGTGGTTTAGGTCGGTTAGGGAAGATTTAGGGGATTGGCAGGAACTCGTCAAGGAACTCAAAGCGGAGTTCCTTCCTGCGAATTACGATGATCTCTTGTTGGAGGAGATTAATCGGCGTTCGCAGGGAAAGGAGGAAACTTTCGGCGCTTACCTTACCACTATGAGGACATTGTTTCGAAGATTATCGGAACCTTTGTCAGAGGGAAGGATGCTTTCAATATTGAGGAAAAATGTAGATCCCTTCTATCAGGTACAGATAGCTAGTGCCAAACCAAAGACGGTTAAGGAACTTGCTATCTTAGGTAGGGAATTAGATACGCTTAAGGTGAACGTAGATAGTTTTACCCCACCTTCTAGAAGCAAAAATTTGTTGGAACCGGAGTGCGGTTACCAACCTAGTTCGTCTGGACAACACCGAGTAGCGGCTGTTGCTCCAGTTTCCGAGAATCCACTAAGGCAGTCGGTTAGGTGTCACAATTGTAACAGGGAAGGACATATAGCTTCGAGATGCACCGTTCAGAAACGTTGCTTCGGTTGTGGAGCTGTAGGAGTGTTTAGAGGGGACTGTAGGTGTTCGGGAAATGGGAATCGGGCCCTTGTGTCAGCAGGACAAGGAGTCCGTCGTCAATAGGAAGGTCGTCTGCTGACGATCAGCGGGTAGGAGTTAACCTGAGTTTCACGTTAGCGGCAAATGGTAGGGACACTAGACCATATTTAGGAGTTAGGGTTTATGGAATCAAGTTTTTAGGACTTCTTGATTCAGGAGCCTCTCGTACCATTGTGGGTGGTGACGGGTTGAAAATTTTTAAACAGTTAGGGCTAACGTTAGGAAAGAGTAGTGTTGGGTCAGTAGCGTTAGCAGATGGAGCAGGTGTAGATGTAGCTGGATCTGTTTCTCTACCAGTGGAGGTTGAGAACAAATCCTTTTTAATTGAATGTCTGGTCATTCCGAATCTTCCACACCAGTTGATCTTGGGTGCCGATTTTTGGGCACTATCGGGCATAGTCCCGGATTTGAGATCAGGTGTGTGGAATTTTTCGAGCCAAGAGAGATTGGCTTCGATGACAGACATGGTAGCGATTAGGGAAAAATCGGATTTGAACGATTTTGAAAATAGGAAGTTAGAATTAATTTTAGAAGAACTTTTTAAATCAATGACCGAAGGTTTAGGGTGCACCAACTTAGTTGAGCACAAGATTAGGACGTCTGCAGAACCGATAAAGCAGAGATATTATCCTGTTTCGCCAGCGATTCAGAAACATATCGATCAGGAGCTCCAGGAGATGTTGGAGGCTGGAGTGATCGAGAAGTCGAAGAGTCCTTGGGCATCGCCAATACTTCTGGTTAAGAAGAAAGATGGCAGTTATCGGTTCTGTGTTGACTATAGGAAATTGAATGAGGTTACAGATAGGGATGCTTATCCACTACCATTTATTTCAGCTATTTTAGACAAGCTTCGAAACGCGAAGTACTTGTCTTCTTTAGACATTAAATCTGCTTATTGGCAGATTCCAATGGAAAAAGAATCGCGCAAGTACACAGCCTTTACCGTACCAGGGCGTGGCCTGTATCAATTTTGCAGGATGCCTTTCGGCTTGCATAATTCCCCGGCAACTTGGCAAAGGTTTATTGACGACGTTTTAGGTCCTGACTTAGAACCTTTCGTCTTTGTGTACTTGGATGACATTATCATCGTCACCGATTCTTTCGATAGGCACCTAGAAATTTTAAAAGAAGTTTTTAAAAGGTTAGGAGAAGCAGGTTTAAAAGTAGGTAGGGAAAAGTGTAATTTTTGTAGGCCTTCTTTAAAATTTCTAGGGTATGTAGTTGATAGGAACGGGCTTCATGTTGACCCGGAAAAAGTGGAAAGCATGATTAGGATTCCTGCACCGAAAAACGTGAAGGAAATTAGGAGTTTTGTAGGGACTATTTCTTGGTACCGTAGGTTCGTACCAAATTTTGCAATTTTGGTTAGGCCTCTTACCGATCTCTTGAAGAAAGGTAAGAAATTTGATTGGACACAAGAATGTGAAGAGAGTTTTAGGAAAGCCAAAGAGTGTTTGGTTACGGCACCGATTCTGACATGTCCGGATTTTTCAAGGCCGTTTGTTGTACAAACAGATGCGTCGGACTATGGCATCGGGGCCGTATTATCTCAGGAGTTTGAGGATGGCGAAAAAGCCATTTGTTATTTAAGTCGGTCATTGAATAGGAATGAAAGGAACTACTCTACGACCGAAAAGGAATGTTTAGCGGTCCTTTGGGCGATTGAAAAGTTGCGGCCGTACCTCGAAGGTGTTCGATTTACAGTCGTAACTGATCACCACTCTTTGGTCTGGTTAAGCAACCTTAAGGATCCGCAGGGTAGATTAGCTCGTTGGGCCATTCGGCTCCAACAATTTGATTTTAAGATCATCCATCGTAAGGGCAAAGAACATGTCGTTCCTGATATGTTGTCGCGAGGAGTTCCAGAAGTAGCTGGTGTCTCTGAAGCGGATTCAGACCCTTGGGTGATTAAAATGAAATCACAGGTAGAAAAGAGCCCGTTAGATTACCCATCTTGGCGAGTTGAGAATGGGCGGCTCTATAAACATGTTAGGTTGAACCATATAGTCGTTCACAATAGTGGTGAGGAGTGGAAGTTAGTGTTAGGGAAAAGTGATAGGACGAGAATTCTTAACGAGTGCCATGATGCTCCGCTTTCAGGACACATGGGGGTTAAGAAAACTTTTGCTAGGGTAGCAGACAAATATTATTGGCCCAAAATGAGGAGTGATATTACGAGGTATGTTAGGAACTGTAAAATTTGCCAAAGTGTGAAACCGGTGAACGAAAAACCAGCTGGTCTAATGACCGAAAGAGTAGGAAATTCCCAACCGTGGGAAATGATTTGTGTGGACTTGGTGGGTCCATTACCAAAATCGTCGCGAGGGTTCGTTTATATTTTGACGGTCGTCGACTACTTTACTAAATTCCCCTTGTTGTTCGCGTTGCGGTCCGCAACGGCAAAAGCGGTATGTCGGGAGTTGGAAGAAAACGTGTTTCTTCTTTTCGGGATTCCTAAGTGGATCGTCTGTGACAACGGTCCCCAGTTCCGTGGCAAGGAACTGAAAACGCTTAGCGAAGCGTACGGGTCAAAACTTCGGTTTACGGCGAATTATCATCCGCAAGCGAATCCGGCGGAACGGATTAATCAAATTATTAAGACTACGCTCCGGGCGTATGTTTCGGAAAACCAGCGGAGTTGGGATTCGCAACTGGCAAAAGTGGCCTGTGCAATCCGAACTTCGCAACATGAGGTTTTAGGTGTGTCGCCATACTTCGCAAATTTCGGTAGGAACATGGTAACTAGTGGCCATGATGTAGGAATTAGGGATAGCGATAGGGACCCAGATAAAACGGAAATTGATAGGCAGTTTCGGAAACTGAGAGAGAATATAGCTAGGAAGTTGGAAGCAGCGGGAAAGAAGGCTGCTAAAACTTATAATTTACGTAGGAGAGACGCGCAATATCACACGGGTGATCTCGTTTGGCGTAGGAACTTCGCGCTGTCCGATGCAGCAAATTATTTCGCTGCGAAGTTGGCGACCAAATTTGTAGGACCATTCAAGGTCAGCAAGAGAATGTCACCTTGGACATACCTTTTGATAGACGATCGCGGGAAAGAGCGTGGGACGTGGCACGTTAAAGACTTAAAACCTTTTGTTGATGTTTGAGTCAAGTCCCTTTTGTAGTAGTTTTTTGGTTATTCATTGTCATTTTTGCTTAATTTGAATGTGCCACATTAATCATTTTTTTTCTTTTTTTCTTTTAAATGTAATGATGGTTTACCTTTGTTGTTGTTGTCTACCCCCGGCTGAGCCTTAAGAAATGGTTTGCTTTTCTTGAATAGTAAACACATTTCTTGGGAGGTAAGGGTGGGATTTGTTACGGTAAATTTTACCGCAACAAAAACCAGCCTTTGGCTGTTTTCTTTTTCCCGTTGTGGCTGCAAAATATCGGCAAAGTTGAGGGCAACCATGGTCCCATCAGCCACAGGTGTACCTAGCCGTTATTTTGCAAAAGCAACAAAAACAGGTGATCGAGTACGAGATTGAATTCTTTCGACAAGGTCGAAAATGCCGGCGGATGAGCCGAAGAAGTATGCGGTCAGGCGGACCCTACTTAAACAACAATAACAACAACAACAATAACAACATATCTATTTTAACTCAACATTTGTAATTTTTAACGTAGATTTAGAAATTAACATTTAATATTTTGTAAAAAAGAAATGGGTTTTTAACGCCGCGTTTTTAAAGTCGCTTAATTTCATTTTTGGTACAAAGCTCACACCTCGAATCTCGCGTGTAATATTAATTGTAATAGGAAAATGCCTAGTTTAGACTTCTTCTCGATTTTTGTTTTTCTTTACACTTTCTCGAGAAATAAGAATAGTTGGGAAGGGGTCTGAACTCGCCATTATGTTTCGGCAAGTTTTGGAAACTCATCCAACAACTTGTTGAAACCGTGATTGTGTGTGTGAAAGTAAAGTTTCGCTGAGAGTCAACAACGGTGGCTTTCCTGATGAGCGTAAAGCTTCCAGGAAGCCGCGATACCGTGACCGACAATCACGAAAACGGATGCTTGTGTTGTATGAATGTGTGTGTGTCTGGAATGGTCGAGGGAGGAAGAATAAGTTTTTAAATTAGCTTGGAAGGCACTCTAGATAGAGCCTTTCAAGCGACAAGAAAAAGAAGAGGAAAAAGTTCGAGGAATTGTGTTAAGGACAAAGAAAAATCGAGAAGAAGGATAGAAAACTAAAGGTCGAGGAAATTTAAAAAGGGAAAATTAAAGATTCGAGGATCGAGTTGTGAGGATCGGGAATAAGAGGATACATAGAAAAAAAAAAAAAAAAGATAAGTAGTTCGTTTCTGTTGTTTATTTGTTCTTTAGTAGAGATATATTTATTGTTGAGACGCGTCCGGTATTAAGAACCCATTTTCTTTTGTGAGTTATTTTCTTTGTTTGATTTAAATTTCATTGGCTTGTAATTTTCATTTTTTTTGTTTTGGAAAACATTTTGGGTTTTAGTCCAGGGATCTTCAATCCCACGGTTTCCCAAAGTAATAAATTTTAAAGACAGTCAAACGTTAGTTTTGTTATTTTATTTATTCGCTTCACTCATTATAAGAGTTTTGGAATTTTCTTCTTCGGGTTGTTAAAAAAAATTCCTGGCGCCCATTTTTATTACAACGTACCCCACTGTAGGTACTTGTAATAACATATTTCTAAATTATAGCAATTTGATTGATTATTATAAATCGATCAATATTGTTATAATTTATATAAACAAATTCTTCCAAAAGAACCCACCCCAGCTGAGCAGTCGCGGTTACAGCTTCTTCAACGAGCTGTATTGTTGCATTTTTTTTTGTTCTCTCCTTTGTGTCGCGTTCGTACTCATTTGAGTGCAGTTTCGTCGCTACGCAGCCGCCGTCGTCGATTTAGTTTTTGTGTTGTAATAATTTACTTCAAATAATTATTACTAATAATAAGAACAATAAAAAGTGTAACACCACTGCGTAAGATTTTTCATCTTTTCTACTCTACAGGTCTTTTTCCGAGCTAATGGAAAACAGCATTTGTACAGCCTGTCACTAAAAAAGGAGAATTATCTTCCCCCTCTAACTATAGTCCAGCACTCACGTCCCTTCTTTCCAAGGTCATGGAAACGCTGATTAATTATCAGCTGAAGAAATATCTTAAAAAACGGATGCTTCATAATGACCGGCAGCATGACTTTCGTAGCAATAGGTCCACTGGTGAACTCATGGTTTATCTCACCGAACAGTGGAACAAATCTTAACATCGTTTTGGGTTGGAAATTACCTTTCGGACCGTTCAAATCAAGTAGTTTTGGACGGGTTCAAATCTGATATTCACAAAATAAACGCCCCAGGGCTCCGTTTTGTCTTCAACGCTCTTCCTTTATTTTTATAAATGATATTTTGTCTGAAACTTCTAACCCACTAAATTGTTTCGCTAATGACAGTACTCTCAGCTTTTTATATTCGTTTTAAGATTCTCATCCTGGTCCTTCGGATGTGGAACTTCAAAGGCAACGTATGATAAGCTCATTAAATTCTGATCTCAGACAGCATTGTACAATGGGGAATCAAAAACTGTATATAATTTAACGCTTCGAGAACTCAATGCTGTCTCCTGTCGCTAAAGCTAAAAGAGAAAAACAGTTGTAAGTCACCTCGAATGACACATTTTTCCTGGCTCTCGGGTTGCAAGTTCTGAAGCTACTTTCCCTTTAGAAATTGAATCACATATTTCATATAAATACAGGGTTGTCCATTTTGCAGTTTCAAAAGTAAACGTAAAAAATAGGCTGGGATGCGACACACATTGATAATAATCTCATCAGTCGAAGTGTCTTGCGTTAAAAGTTTGAAGATTTTCGTGATTATTTGAAAAAAAATTACAAGCAATATCTCAAAATTTATTCTAGTTAACGAAAACCAATTTTTCCAATTTTAGTAGCATTTCTAAAAAAGTTTTTATTTCTCATATAAACAAATACAAATTGGATAAAGGAAATTAATTTGAAGTCAATATCTTCTATTATTCACGAGATATCAAAAACCGCGTATACAAAATGTACTGAATGTTAACAGCACTAAATTTTAAAACATAAATTTAACTCAAAATCAATATCTCAAAGGTTTGAAAAGATATTTAAGTCGAAAATTAACTTTTACCAACTTTGAGTGATGTTTTTTTAGGTTTTTATTAAAAAAAACTGTCAATTCGATTTTTCTTCGTTGTACAAAATTAGTATCTAGATAAAATCATTTTTTGTTCTTAAAATTTTCGCAGTGACAAATATTTTTTTTTTTAATTGCTATGATAAAAAACCACCCATCGATTACAATAACTTTGTATGGGGAGTTAATAAACACATATGAAATATTTATAAGCTTCTATTCTTTTGAAGTAATTTACGACCACTTTTTAACACATATTGCGCAGTATCTCAGCCATAACTTGACAAATTTTGGTTCTTAAGAGCTCAAAAATCCAAGGTTTATCTGCACATACACGGTCTTTCGCGTAGCACAACCAAAAAAACACAGCGGTATAAAATCGCATTATCTTTGTGGCCACTTCATATTGCAACGATGAGAAATAACGCTGCCGGGAAAAATATCTTGCAACTAAGGTATATTTTCTCCAATTGAAACCACATATTCTTGAAGTCGTATTCTTCAAGAGCAAAAAAAAGTCGGTTATCATACGACCAAAACGCTCCATTTTAACGGTGACAGTCACCAAGATCCAAACACACCTTCCGAACCAAAGAGCCAACCAAACAGCGACTTTCAGAACTCTAAATACGAACATTTTGCTTACTAACATACCCCCGAATGTGAAATGTGCTTCGTCAAAAATTGTATTTGAAAAATCTTCGTCCACTGCCTGTTGTTCAAGCAAAGCACCTATTGGACGTATCTATATACGACATTGTGAATGGTCAGCTGGCTTCAGTTGTTGTGTGAGCTGGACTTTATATGGATGAAGGTGTAGATAGAAAGGTATAATACGCCACAATGTGTCGTAAGACAATCCCTATTCTTGAGAACGACGAAAAATCGACACATTCGGGTCGTGGGCAGCACTTTCACTTACAGCAGCGATATTTTCAGTGGTACGAGCGAAACGATAATACACTGGCCTTACAATATCTATTACCAATCCAGACTCTTCAAATTTTGTTCACAATTTATCCAATTGCTTGCTTGGTTGGACGATTATGTAAACCTTTATCTTCTTTTAAGGCACGAATGTGGCTGTGGCAGAATCACCATTTTTATAGTAGGTTTCAACAATTCGTATGCGAGTAGTAACCGTGACATGATGATAAGTGCGTTGGAATGTTCATTACACAATTCATGCTACCAACTTGTTTCTGATACCCAATGGAATATATCAAAACAACAATGCACAGGTGCTGTTCCTGATTTTTAAAAGTCCTTTGACACAGTATGGTTAGAGGGTCTTTACCTAAAACTGAGCAGGTTGGCAAAAGCAAACTGTTGTTGTATATACTTAATTTAAAACGGTAGATGGTTTGTTGTCATAAGTTTAAATGTAACTTCTACCACAACATTGTTAATTAAAAATCATCTTCAACAGGGAGCGGCGAATTCACCGATTCTCTTCAGCACTTACACCAGCGATCTGATAGGTAGTCTTAAAAAGGCAATTGCGTACGCCGACGCACGTACAGAACGGCCCGAAAGGTTGAGATTGTTAGAATTAATTTGTAGCGTGATTTCGACAAGATTCAGCGATATTGCGACGACTGGAAACTGAAAATAAATGTCCAGAAGTTGGAGACAATTCTGTTCTGGACTCCGTTGGCTAGGGCCACGAGGGATACGTTCAAGAATTGGTGCAAGATGGTCATCGTCGATCTTCAAGGGCAGCGATTAGCGAGCAAATGTGTAGTGAAAAACCTCGGTATCTGGTTAGATCAGTATTTATATTTCGACAGACATATAAATGCTGCTCTGACCAGGGTCAGTGGAACCTTCGCTCAGACGAAACGGCTGTTTTACAGCAGTCGGCTTGACCCCAGAGTGAAGGTAATTTGCTACATGGCCCTCATACGGTCAAGGATCGTTTTTGGCTGTCCTTTGTGGTTCAACGTTGCCCATTCCTAGATGGAGAAGTTTCGGGTGCTCGAGCGGCAGTGTTGACGACGACGCTGGCATCTGTACCGGCTTATATCGAACAGCCGAATCTTCTTACGTTCATTACTAGTTCCTATAAAACAGGGCTCGAATCAACAGACTCGTTCGGGGTCACATTGCAAGAGCTATATCTTCGACCAAGATTTTAATTTTCGGGGCGTTCTATCCGAGCGACGAGTATTTTGTAAGTACACTCTTGAGCGGCTTCATTCCACCAGAAGTATTCCTCTTCTAAGATAGATGGGGTCTGATACAGGATAGATTGGCAGTTCCACTAATCTACCACGTCAGACGACGAACCGTGCATGGGAGTCTACTGTACAATGGGGACGTCATGACACAAGGCGGAGCAGACCTCCTTCGGTTCAGTAGGGCAGTGTCCGAACGGGACCGAACCGATAGGGTGAAGGTTTCGTTTTAAGCACAATAGTTATGGTGGCAGAAAAAAACATTAAATGAAGAGAAAAAAAGGAAAACAAATAATGAAGAATAAAAAATGATAGATGGTTATATTTGCTGCTGTAGTTGTTCTAGTTCTAAGTAGTTCATGTTCTATACGTCGATCAAAGACGAGGTTAGATTTCGTTATGTTCTCTTTTATTCATTTTTAATATGATATACCATACATATGTACATATTTATATTATTACATATTATATACTTAAGTATTTTAGGAGTTGCCAGAAGGGCAATATAATATTTATGTATAACAATAATAAATTATAAATATAACATCTCCCCTTTTGAAAAGGGCTTAAAAATTTATAAGCTTGAACCGAAAATATTTGGCTTTCTTATTTCTCTACCGTAGCGCGTTACATAACCCGATCGATTTGTTGAAGTTGCATTGTTTGGTTTCTCGATTTTCTTAACTTCAAGTGGTTTAGTTGATTGTTGTAAAGTTCTCATGTTTTTATTTGAAACCGTATCTGATCGATCTGCAGCAATGGGAGTAGAGGTTCGATCATAAATTAAAGGAGGATGGAAGGACCTTCTTATATGTTCAGTGTTTCTCCGGATTTTCCTTCCGTTTTCATTTTGTATTATGTACGATCGCGGTAAGAAATGTTTGGCTACTATTTTTGCTGGTTCCCAAGAATTCCCATTTTTGAAGACTACATTTTCGTCCTTACTAAAGTTTACCTCACTTCTTTTCCTTCCCAAATTATGAGCTTGAGTGTATTTCATTTGATGCTCATAAGATTTTTGGTAGATATTTGAAATTATCTTAGGCTGTAACGCTTCAATACTTATGGGAAGTTTGGTCCTTAAATTTCTGCTCATTAAAATTTCCGAGGGTGAATAACCTAAAGTTGAAAGAGGAGTTGCCCTATATTCTATGTGCGAATATCAGTACCCTGTTCACATGCTTTTCGAAGTATCTGCTTTGCAATATGAACTCCTTTTTCGGCTAAACCATTTGATCGTGGATAACGAGGGCTTGAGAAACTAAAATTAAAATTCCAACTTTTAGCAAAACTTTTCAATTCATAGGAACTGAACGGTTGGTTATCCGAAACCACCACTTCCGGAATTCCATGGGTACTAAAAATCTTTTTAAGTGCGATTATAACACTGCTTCCAGTTTTGTTTTTAATAGATTTAATTTCCAACCATTTAGACAAATAATCTACTAATATCAAATAAGATCTACCTCCAAAGTCAAGTAAATCACAACCAATTTTTTGAAAAGGATGAGTGGGAATGGGATGTGGAATTAAATTATGGTGGCTATTGCTAGCTCTGAACTTTTCACAAGTGCGACATTTAAAAACTACATTTTCGATGTCTCGATTCATCATAGGCCAATATAAAATTCGTTTAGCCCTTGCTTTAGTTTTGCTAACACCTATGTGTGACTCATGCAAAATACTAAGCATTTCTTGCACTAAGCTTTGTGGGACAAAGATGCGATCATCATAGAAAAGTAATCCATCTTCAAAATATAAGTGGTCTTTAATATTCCAATAAAATTGTAATTCGTGTGATAAGGCATGTTTTGATTTTGGCCAACCATGTTTAAAGTGTTGTATAATAGACTGTGAAATGTTGTCATTTTGAATAGCTATTTTAAATTGTTCTTTTCTAGACTCGCTCAAGTTAACAGAGTGTACACAATCTCTAAATGAACTATCCATATTTATAGAATTATCGTCTAAAAAGTTTCGCGACAGTAGGTCTGCTACGTGAAGCAACTTGCCCGGTACATACTGTACATCTAAATCATATTTGAGGAGCTTAATTTTCATTTTCTGGAGCCTTGTGGAATGAATTTGACTCAGCTCTTTTGTCATAATAGACACTAATGGCTTGTGATCAGTATGTACAGTCACTTTTCTTCCGTAGATATACGCGTGAAACTTTTCACACGCATAAACTATGCCTAAAAACTCTTTCTCTATCTGTGCGTAGTTTACTTCTGTAGCTGTTAAACTCTTTGATGCAAAACATATTGGCTTTCTATTTTGAAATAAGCAACACCCTAGACCATTTCTAGATGCATCAGTTTGAAGAACTATAGGTTCATTAGGAGAAAAACTATGCAAGGTGGTAGCCCTTGCTAGCTTATCTTTAATTTCATTAAGAATCTGAGAATTCTTTTCCGTCCAAACAAATTCTACATTCTTGCGAAGCAATTCTCTTAAAGGTGCATTTATTTCCGCAAAATTAGGCACAAAGGATCTTAAAAAATTCAAAGTTCCGAAAATTTTTTGTAAATCCTTTTTATTCTCAGGATTTTTAATTCCTTGAATAGCTTTTATTCTTTCTGGGTCAGGTGATACCCCATCCTTAGAGTAAACGTGTCCCAAATACTTTACCTGCTCTACTTTATACTGCAGCTTATGAGGGTTAAATTTTACATTTATTTCTCTAGCTCGCTGCAAAACTCTTTCTAAATTTTCATCGTGTTCCTTTTATGTTCGACCGCCTACTAAAATATCGTCGATATATACAAAACATCCTGGCAGACATCCAAAATATTTTTCATTAATTTTTTGAAATTTTTCAGGTGCTATATTTACACCGAAAGGCAACACATTAAAATGATAGCAACCAAATGGAGTGCTAAAAACAGTAAGATTTTTGGATTTTGAATCTAATTCTAGCTGCCAAAATCCTTCTTTTAAATCCAGGACTGAAAAATGCTTCATGTCTCTCATAACAAAACAAAAATCTTCAATTTTGGGAATGAGAAAATGTTCATGTTTTATATTTATATTCAATTCTTTAGGATCTAAGCATATTCGTAGAGTACCATTAGGCTTCTCCACAACGACCAGGTTATGACACCATTCCGTAGGAGAGTCTATCTTCGTGATAATTTTCTTTCTTTCCATACCTTTTAAAGTTTCTTTTAATCTATCTCTAAGGCTGGTCGGAATACGTCTAGGAGGACGATGGCAAGGAATGGTACCCGACTTAACCTCAATTGAACACTTATCAGGAAACCGACCTATCCCGCTGAAGACATCTACGTTTCGCTTTATTAAATTATCTTTTTGACTATCTGACATTGCAAGTGCATTTACTCTATTTATCAAATTAAATTCAATACAAGACCTAAGACCGAGAATGGGTTTCGAATTTACATTGGCAACCACAAATCTAGTATTCAAACATTTCTCCTTATAAGTGGTAGGTATGACAATTTCACCTACCGTCTCGAGCGCGAACCCACCATATGCTTCCAGATTGATCTTAGACGACTTCAATTTAATATTTACTTTTTTAAATAAACTCAACCGCAGCACATTAACATCTGCTCCGCTATCTAATTTAAAATTAAAGAAATTGTTACCAACCTTCAACGTCTCCACCCAAATCGATTCCGTGCTATTGATCTCTCTAACTGTATCAATATGTTCAGTATAATAATCTGAGTAATCACTTTCGTCTTGCTCAATTATTTCGCGCACATAAGCATTTTTATTGCAAACGGAATGAAAATGACCGCGTTTATTACAAGCCAAACATTTTTTGTTGTACGCTGGACAGTAACCATATCTATGTTTTTTGTTACATTTTATACATTTCATATTTTCATTATATTTCTTACTTAAATTACTGTTCTTCTTTACACTGCTATCTACACCTCTTGCACCACCAGTACCCTCTTCTCCGAATTTCGAAAACTGTTCTTTTCTCCGACCTGTACCCTCATCTCTGGACCCCGAAAACTGTTCATTGCGACCACCGGTAAATTTTCTTCTACGTATGTCATCGATACTACTATGACTCTGCATTGTCTTCACTTGACGTGCTGTCAATTCAGCCACCCGGCAAAACTCTATTGCTTTTGCCAAATCTAAATTGTCGATTTTTAGAAGCTGAGCCTGTACGTTTTGATCAGCTATACCAATAACAACTCGATCTCTAAGCATGGACTCTTTTTGTGTACCAAACTCACAACTTTCCACCAATTTAGATATGTCAGCCATAAAATGGTCAAACGGTTCACCTTCTCGTTGGCCCCTTGTATAAAAAACGTATCTTTCATATACCACGTTGCTACGAGGATTGCAATAACTTTCAAAAGCATCCATCACATTTTTAATAAGCTTGGAGTCACTTTCTGATAAAGCAAAAGTGGTGTACAGTTGGATCGCTTCCTCACCCGCACAGCTTAAGAATCTAGCCACCTGGACTTCTCAATTTCTTTGTCTGTTTTGCTGGCCACTGTATAAATTTTATATAACTGTTTAAACTTTGCCCAATTTTCTTTTAAATTGCCGCTTAACACTAATGGATTAGGTTTTTTAAAATCCATTTTTTTTTCGGTTTATCACAGTGCCAAGCTTTAAGTATACAGTACCAGTTCTTTTACAATTATAGAATTTTTATTAATTAAACGAAATCACAATTTATTTTTATTTTTTTTTCGCTTTTAAATTGCTTTCGACTGCGCCATGTTCTATACGTCGATCAAAGACGAGGTTAGATTTCGTTATGTTCTCTTTTATTCATTTTTAATATGATATACCATACATATGTACATATTTATATTATTACATATTATATACTTAAGTATTTTAGGAGTTGCCAGAAGGGCAATATAATATTTATGTATAACAATAATAAATTATAAATATAACAGTTCAAAGGTAGAATAGGTATTTTAAGTTAGTTTAAAGTTTACCATTAAAGGACCTAATTTTAAGTTGTTTTTAAGTACAAATTAAAAAGGATATTAGTTTTTTTTATTTTCTAATAGATCTGAGGGCCGAAAGCATTCGAATTAAGTATTATTGTTTAACTTAGAGTGTCCGTATGGCTAGGAATTTTTCTCTAGCTTTAAGATTGGTTTAAGAATGATTTAATAAAAATGAATTAAAAAAAAAGTTGGACTGTCATGCCAGATGTCTTGGATTCGATTACTACCTATGCAATCTAAGTTTTTTTCACGGGTACTGACTCTTGCGAGGAACTGACAAATTCTCCAAGACTAATTCTTGTCATGAAAAAGTCCATTAGGATTCGGTTTGAAAACTGTAGGTCCCTTCCATTTCTGACAACATAACTCGCACACAGGAATGGTTGCGAGTTGTAGGTCACTAGGCCCTAGTTCTCAATGAACTGTTGCGCCCATTTTTTTTTTTCGACAGATGTCGAATTCCAGCCTTATACTTTTAAAACCGCAAAATGGATAACCAGTTATTTTTTAAGCGTGCTTAAATAATTATCGAAGGCAGTACTATCACTACCGTCTCAAAATTAAACTATCACATTTCTCAAGACTAGAGAAATTAAACTATCACATTTCTCAAGACTAGAGAAAAGCCTTTTGGGTCATAAGTTTTGTCATGAAGAAGTAGGAGTTCATTCGGTTAGGGTAAACAAATGAACAAGTGTAGTGGCTTACCAATGCGTCGAGCTGACAATAAAGTGAATAATTCTTGAAAATATTGTTTTGGCATTCTCGCAAGATAAAGTAACATGTTACAGAAATTGACCTCGTGGTTAAAAAACAAGTACAATCCCGGGTCGAAATGTTGGCCCTATTTTCTTCCCAAAAATTCAGGTTCTCTGAGGTTCAAAGAGATTCAAAAGGGGATCACTTTTTGTTGAAATTTTGCTCCTTCTTCGAACCTAATATTGGCATTTATCGGACAAAACACGAAAATTCATAAAGAATGAAATGAGGACGATGAGAATTCGTAAAAGATATATGGTTAATTTTTGTGTAGGTATGTAGGAGGAAATGAAAAAAAAGATCCTTTTAAGAATCAGAATAGGGCCAAAATTTCGACTCTGAATACGTTCTTAAACTAAAATCTTCTGATGGCTTTTGGCCCCAATTGTTTTCAAAGCCATTGTTTTACTTTTTTGCCCGTAAAATATAAGTCTGTTATATTTTCAATTTGGCATTGAACATTTTTACGTAATTTTTGTTTTTGCTCCTCTAATTTTGTTTGCCAATTGCTTTTAAAGAATCTGCCTTCGAAACGGCCTAATGTCTTATAAAAGAGAGCTTACCACTTTTAAATCCTTATACCTTCATTCAAATCGCTATCGCTTCAGTTAAGATGCATAATTTTAATTTACAAATATTTTCTATATGGACAAAATTTTCAATAGGATTTCTCTAAAAACAATTATTTAAACCCATAACAACAATATTTTGCATGTGATAAAATAAGTTTGATTTCAAAACTCGTATAGTTTTTCGATATATTGTTCTCGAAAACTATTTTTATCAAATGTTTGTAGCATTACTTGAAGGTTTTTACTTACTAACTGAAGGTGGTGCTACAGTCCTGTGAGAACTAGAGCCTCTCCAAACAAATTCCTCCGTCTAACTCAGTCCCTAGCTATATGTCTCCAGTTGGGTGAAGTCACTTTCCATTTGTGCACGCCACCTAATAAGGGTCCTTCTTTTCTCATAGTTCAAGCTTTTGCTTCTTTATTAGACGCAAAACCTATTTTTAATGCCTCTGTCAGTCCCAATACGCGCAAAGCCGCAATTAAATTACGGTTAGTTCTTCCTATTATATCAATGTCATCAGCATATGCGTGTAATTGGACATACTTTTGAAAGATAGTGCATCTATTTGCTGACGTGGAAGCTTTGCACTGTTCTTTCAAGGACGATGTTAAAAAAATCACATGAAATAATTTTCTATAGCTATAAATAGAAGCCTTTGCTTTATGCAGAGTCTTTGTTTTAAATGGTTAGAGCAGCTTTCGAAATGTTCTATTTGTCTTCAAAAAACGGCATTGATATCATAAAACATTTATCATTCGGTAATAGCCAAGAACGAGTATTTATATTGTAGGAACTCTGACATAAATCATTTTGCATGAAGTTGTGAAGGAAAAGTCATATTTTAATTACAAATTTAGTGTCGGTACCTAAGTACTTAATCCTTTAATGTAGTTGAAACGCCTTGTACAATGTATAGACTTATGTTATTGCATCTATTAACCAATTACTCGGAGGCCCCCTTATTGTGCAAGAACCTACATATAAACGTTTTATGGATCCCCAATATAGTTTTGTAATCTTGTATAAATATTGCCTTTAGCGGTAATTTGTCATTTCAGACAAAAACAAAACCCCCACATAACATCACTCGTCTGGTCTGTGATAAAACTGGGGTCATGATTTCTTCAATCAATGCCAGTACCGACCGACCGTGAGGTTGGAGGCATATCGAGAACAGCTCCAAGTGAAAGGTCTTTCCGCAAACCGTTTATTGGAATTTATGCAAATAGGAAGTTTACTGTGTTGCAAAGGGATGGACGTTTGTGTTAGGTGGGCTGGTCCCACATTTCTCAGAGAGATCCACACCGATTTACTTATATACTGTATTCCAATGCAAACTTCTTAAATGCCTCCTATATTCAAATTGATATTGGGAGCAAACCGTGTACTAAGGCAATTAATCACCAACGACCCATTCCTTACTCCAAAAAGCCACCCAAACTGCCACATTACTTAAACTTGGAACTTAAAATCGGCTTTCTTCGCCGCAAGTGGCACTGCCAACTTCAACTTTTAACATTTAGAATTTCGCACACAAATATAAACCTACCTACATTTACACGGACACAATTAGTTGCCTTTTCCCAAGAGTTGAATATTATAAGAACCGGCTCTGTCGGCCGCCTCTATGGATATAGTAGAAAACTGTGGCAGCGGAAAAGCAATGAAGTGGAACCAATTCAATGCCGCCCACACCCACGCCCACCTAAGAATTACCACCTGTCTGAGGATAAGAGAAATTACATTCCACAGAACAATTTAAATGGGCGAATGCCAATGGAAATTAAAATCATAGATTTTTATTTGCCTTTCGCATTCACGTTCTTATTCCCATTCTTTCCTTTTCCTCTACCACTATACTTTATACTTCCTAAGCCAATTCAATATGAAGGAGCTGGGTTGGGTATAAGAAGATAAAAGAAAATCGTAAATTGATTCATTGAAATGTAATAAAAAAAATTAGAATTTACTGTTAGCACCTTGAAATCCTAATTAATGTGAAGGAAAATATTTTTGCAATGACTATTAGCGTATAGAAAATAAGGAATTTCATCAGGAAGCCGAAGAAGGAAGAATTTCGTTATCAAACTGGGTGCAGTGCGGTTTGCTTAAGAGATTGATTTTGATTCATTGATTAGTCAACTAATGGAATACCTGTGCATATTATTAACTGAGCTCTGGGACAGGTGTTCTTGGAAGGAATTGAAGAATTTATAAGAAGCAGATGTGGAGAACAAGAATAATTAAGTTGGTATTAAAGAAGAAACCAAAGTTTTTAAAGGGGTTTCAAACATTTTCGAAAATATTATTGTGCATTGACTTTCAAAAGGTTGAACCAGTGTGTACTATGAAGAAGAGAAACATGGTTCCGAAAATTTAAGTTGAATTATTTATTCAGTAATTTTATTGTTTTCGCTTCCTTGTCCACTTAAATAGTTTTTCAATAAGATGTGAAGGTTGGTGAAACCACCGGTCACTCGGTGTTTAACCTTTTCGGTTATAGCTTAGTGCCTTTATTCTTTCCTCAACATGTTCTAGCCGTATAAGTAGATTGGAAATAATGTTGCCTGCCAACTTCTACCACAATATGGTCAGTAGACCAACACAAATATTAATTATATGTGGTTTAAAATCACCTGCCAAAGGCGCATCATTCACACTTGTTTTATTTATCGTAGTCCAAGTCTGGATAGCAATTCGACTTCTAACGAATTCGATGGGTTGTCCTACTCTATTCTTTATTTCATTTTCCGCACAGTGAGATCGATGTTACGGCGACTTGAATGAACACAATTCTTCCTGGCAGCGCTATTCTGGATAGACAACATCAGAAGGAAGGTATGTCGATATTTTTGCTGAGCTATCGAATGAGCCAACTCGGATTCCTAACGCTGCAGGTCAGTCCGCCAACACTCTAGACTTGTTTTTTACCTCTAATCCATATGCGGTTAGTTTACCATCACCTCTAGGCACATCAGACCAATATGTCATATCTGCAAATTTCTCATGCCAAAAAAACCCAAGTTAAAGAGAAAAATCCTACGAGGGCCATATGGTAATATGAGAAAACCAACTGGAACGGTCTCAACGACTTCTTCAGTAACTTTAACTGGTCACTATGCTTCCTCGATAGTGATTTGGATTCCAGCGCAGATATGATTACAAACTGAATTCTTTGTGGAATGAGAAATTTTATGCCGAATATTATAAAATCTATCAAACCTAAAGAAAACTTTTGGTTTGGTGAGAGCAGAAAAGAGGTTATTAGGATCAAAGATGTAAGTTTCCGCGTTCTATTTTTGCATGACCAGAATTAACGGCAAAAAATACTACAATGTCCCAAAGGTAGTCATAATTTCTGATCACCTGTAAAAAATGTGCGCAACACTACGTCATCGTCAGTTCCTACGCTCGTTTCCAATGACACTCCTTTTGTAAGCTCGATTGATAAAGCCAATTTGTTTGCAGCACAGTTTGCTGTTAATTTGATGCTGCCAATGAGTGACATGACTCCTCCTGTACTTGAAAGCGTAAACGTTTCTATGGGACAGATCTTCTTTTGCACTAGCACAATTGCTAGAATACTAAAAGATCTTGACATTCAAAAATCTGCTGGCCCGGATAGTATCACCGCTATTGTTCTTAAGAGGTTTTCTTCAACGCTGGCAAAACCACTGCGTAAGCTTTTCCATGTGTCCTATTCTACTGGTCTCGTTCCGACTGGATAGAAAACAGCGTTTGTTCAGCCTTTCTTTAAAAAAGGAAAATCCCCGTCCCCCTCTATCTTTCGTCAAATTATTATTGCACTTAAGTCCCTTCTTTCCAAGGTCATAGAAACGCTGATCAATTTTCACCTTAGGAAATATGTTAAAGAACGGATGCTTTTTAATGACCGGCAGTATGGCTTTCGTAGTAATAGGTCTACTGGTGATCTCATGGTTTATCTCACCGAAGAGTGGAACAAATATTTACATCGTTTTGGAGAAAATAAGATTATTGCACTTGATATTTTTAAGGCATTTGATAGAGTTTTCATTTAGATATCTTTTCGAAAATACGTGCTTTTGGTATCGATGAAGCTCGCTGGTGTGCCCCAGGGCTCCGTTTTGTTTCCGACACTCTTCCTTATTTTTATAAATGATCTTTTGTCTAAAACTCCTAACCCACTAAATTGATTCGCTTATGACAGTACCCTTAGCTTATATTGGTTTTTAGATCCTCATTCTGTTCTTTAGATTTGGACTGCCAACGGCAGCGTATGATAAGCTCATTAAATTCTGATGTTGACAGCATTGTTAAATGGGGAATCAAAAACCGTGTGCAATTTAATGCTTTTAAAACTCAATGCTACTGTCACAAAAGCGTAATATTTTACAATGCCACTTTCCATGAGTTGTACTTGCATCGAGGAGACTGACAAACTATCAGTCCTATGTGTGTGCAACACGAACCACTCGTTGTGGAGATCACATATTTGACATCTCTCTCTGATCTGGCTATCAAAGCTTTTATTTGTCCAAAACTTGAGCATATTTGCACACATAATTTGCACACATTCAAAACTAATTTGAATCGGTTTCTTCTTTCTAATCCTATCCTCCTTTCCTAATTGCTCGCACTATGTTTAATCGTTATAAGGGTATTCAAACCCCTTTAATGCGCGCACAATATAAAACAAATGTTTCAGTTTAAATCCCCATTTATCTGAGCAATCTTCACTTTCGAAGGTGTCATATTTTGACATTTGACAAGTAAAGTACTTCTTTACGAAACTTATGCAATGTATTAAAGTTCTTCAAATTTCTAACATACGTTTAGTGAACATTTTGAAAAACTTTTATGTGCGGACAGAAATAGTTGATTGAAAACTTAAGAAAAGCAAGTGTAAAAATAAAAAGGGTGCTTTTCGGCTTTCTTTTTACCTATGGATTTTTGCATTCCTAGCTCCAACGTAACAATATTGGATGCACTTTATAGGCTTAAAAGCTATTTGGATTCCGCTGTCAGGCTGGATGATCCATTCAACATAGAAGACGAAAGCCAACAATCCCTTCCTCCCGACTTAGACAAAGTAAAGTGTGCCATATTTAAGCTTAAGTCTGATAAATCCGCTAGGCAAGATGGCAAAGCAGCTGGAGATAATTTGGCTAGAGGCATACACCAGCTTATCTGTAAGATGTCGGAAGAAAGCATGCCCGATGAATAGAACCTCAGTATTGTTTGCCCGATCCGGAAAAATGGAGACCCTCTAAACTGCATCAAATATAGAGGAATCAGTCTTCTTAAAATCGCTTACAAACTCGTGAACGAAAGCCCATTGTCAATAACCTGATAGGTCCTGGTTAGAGTGGTTTAAGACCAGGAAAGTCCACAGTTGATCAAATATTCGTATAGCGGCAGATCCTGGAAAAAACAAAAGAACACTAAATAGACAACCACCTTTTCATCGATTTCAGGGCCGCATATGACAGCATCTACAGGGACGAGCAGTATAGAGCCATGTTTAGTTTTTGCATCCCTGCCAAACTCGTCCATTTGTGCATTTGTCCATAAAGGTTGGACACAACTAAACAGAATCTTTCGATGTCAAAAAAGTTTTTAGAAACGGTGATGCGCTGCCATGTTTTTAACATCGTACTTGGGAGAATAGTGTAGAGCTCCCTCGTCAATACTAGAAGCACTATCTTTCAATAGTCTGTGCAATTACTTGCATAATGCTAATGACATTCACACAATCGGATGAACTCAGCGTGATGTCAATGGGGCTTTTGTGAGTATTGAGGCAGAGGCGGCAAAAATGCTTTTAACGGTTACTGAGGGAAAAACAAAATACATGCTGTCGTGGAGAAAGGACATACAACACAGACTTTTTGGTCAAAACGTAACTTTGAGGTAGTCAAAGACTTCGAGAACCTAGGCACCGCAATTAACGCAGAAAACCATGCAAGCGCTGGGATCAAACGAAGAATATCTCTTGCTAACCGCTGTTTCTTTGTGCTTAGAAAGCAATTGAGTAGCAAAGCCCTCTCTTGAGGGACCAAAGTGTTGCTATATAATACCCTTATCATCCCGTCCGGCAATACGGTGCAGAAGCACGAACTATTACAAAAGCAGACAAAAGCACCTCGTTGGAGAAGTTGTAAAGTCGAGGTGTACGGACTTTAGAGCGACGTAGATTTAGCTAGAAGGGTATCATTTCCAACGAGTCCACACCTACAGGACAGGCTAGTGGCCTTGCCCAACTTGGAGCGCTAGACTTGAGACATCTAGTTATTGACCGAGCTAGATTGAGAAGTTTGTGAGGTGAAGCCCTAACTTCACACCGGACTGTAGGGCTACCTTAAGTAAGTAAATACTTGATGGACAACAATGATTCAAAATCGTTCTCCAAAAATTTACAAATGGTTGGTAAATCACTAGAAGTGCTACCACAAAACTACATGCCATTTAGTTTTCTTTGTGTTAACCTGACGACATTTCTCCCACACAGAAATGGTTAAGGGTCTTAAGTCACAACGGACTGTTCCGCTATCTTATTTATTTATTTAAGATTGGGACATTTTTGGTAGTATATCTAGAAATTAATACTGTCATGGGAATTTTAAATATAAGTCAATAACTTACAATTAAAATTTCGTGTGATTATAATTTTAACAATTAAAGTTATTATATTTCTTTGGTCTAAAAAAGTTTATCCTTTTAAGTAGAATTTTGCACAATTTTGAATTTTTATAAGAATTCTGTCAATAGGATTTTTCAAAAAAAAAAAGAACAACTGTCAGTAAAATTTAAATTTTACGATGTACCTTTTTCATTCAATTTCTTTTTTGTTTTTTTTTTTAATTTGTTCATTGGAAATATAACAACCTAACTATAATATTTTTTTAACTGTCGTTTTTCTAACGCTTATATCTCCAAGTACTATTTCTAGTTTACTTTCTATTCCTTTGTGTCCATTTTGTAGCGAAAAAACTCCTGAACTCAACTGTCACACTATAATAATTGTTGAATTCCTTCCCGAACCCAATTAAAAGCTGAGATTCGTGTTGCAAAATTGTCATAGAACTTCAAAATAAAAATTTCATGATATTTTCTCTCACGTTTCCAGAGAGCTTGATCTCAGTACGAAGAATCTTTCTTATTTTTGAAATCCAATTTGCAAAATGCAAGAAAACATTGCATCCAAAATAAATCAAGAACTAGAAAGCTGTAACTTTTTGTTGCTCTCCGACTTCTGAATATTGTTACTCTGTCTGATGTCTGTGTACACGTTGTACAGCTATATGTATGCAGGATAACAACACGACATTTTAACAAAATTATATTTTCTATGATGTGAAATTGAAAACAAGGGAAATAGAAATGTCCAATTCACTATATTCTATATCCTTACCATGGCTATAAGGTTTTATTGTTTTCAGCGTGTAGTTTGTGTTTGTTTTGTTTTCAGTTTTAGTTTAAGTTTTGCTTAACAATTGCAGAAGCTAAAACACACCGGTTATAGTAGCGGTCTCATTAAAAATCCATTATTTTAAGTAATAATGCGAAGAGATGATAATTACACTTGAAAGTCATAAATAAACAAAGGAAAATGTTGGGGGATATAACGCTTCGGAGGTTTCCGTTAGTGCGGTGGCAATAGTGATGGTGGTGGTGGTTGGTGGATGAAGAAATGTTTAGTTTAGATGGTATCCTAAGTGCAGGTATTATTATGCAAGGTGCCACAAGTACCAGGGTTGATTATTTTTTGTATTGTTGAGCAACACAAGAAGTGCAGAACAATATGTTCAGCAAGAAAACTTAAAGAAACCATCGTCATCAGTTCCTTAGAAGCGTATTTTTTTTATAGCAATAAGATATTTATTTTTTTTGTTTCAAACATTGATTTGATCAGGACAACAAACAAAGAAAAAACAAACGTACATTTTTGTGATCTATTGTACGATAACTCAGACGATAATAGCAGTACTTTGTAGAGGGGTCAAAAACTAAATGTTTGTACTATGGATTTTTAATTATTAACTAAACACTCCAAACACTCCAGTAGTACCCGTAGCATGATGGTTAGTGCGTTGGACTGTTAGACCATAATGGGCGCGCTGCCGGAGCCGCGCCTTAAAGTCCTAGCTGTGAATGTAAATTCAGTGATTAGGATTGAACGAAGAACCAATATGGTCCAATTGTTGAAAGACTACAGTTACGATGCGTTTATGGCTAGCGAAACTAAGCTAAACCAAAAACACAAATTGACTCATAAAAATTACAATATCGTAAGAAAAGACCGGCCCGACTCCACTCAAGGGGCGGTGTCACTCTCTTTATACGAAAAGGCATTATTTATAAAGTCATATATAACAATGAATTGCGAAAGCGCAAGACGCTAAAGGTTTGCGTTGAATGCATCTCTCTTACTTAAGGGAAGCGGATGTATATGATTGCGGCTGGAGCTCCGCAGGCAACTTACTTTGCTTCAAAACTCGAGATTCTTTTAAGGGAACTGAAACTAAGCTTGGAAGAAAACTATTTTATCTTGGCCGGTGATTTAAACGCAAAACATGAAGATTGGGGAAATCAACATAGTAATCCAAGAGGTAACCATCTTTTTAATCTGATAAATCTTTACAGCGTTGAATATGGCGTCGACCTGCTGGCTACCGAAAAGCCATCGTATCCACGAAGCGGCTCCTTTCTGGATCTTTTGCTTTACGACACCAGACTGACAGTTACAGACAAAGGGGGTAATCACCCTCGAAACTGCTTACAGACAGTCGAGTACGACAGTGATCACTGCGGACTGGCTACTGTAATGCAGATTCCGAACGAACGCGTGGAATTGTAAGAATACGTTGCAACGCACTCTTACAATTACAGTAAGATGCGTTGGCCCCCCACCAAACAACAGAAACCTGACAAATACAGAAATTGACCAACATTTACAACAGATGGACGAAACAATAAAACGAACGATGGAACGGACAATCCCAAAGTACAGAGAACGGGACCAAATGGACGCTTACAGAAACGCGACAATTGACGCACTGCGAAGGCATAAGAGTGACCTACTAACAAGACTCAAAAACTTGTGCAGACGACTTACAGGCCCACACGACTTGGAAGTTAGGACACTGAAGTCGTCAATAAAAAATGTCAATCTGTTGATAAAGGAGAACTACAGGTTATCAATTAACAAGTACTGGGACCGCAAGATACGGTCAGTTAATTCGAGTGACCCTAGTATGTTCCCTAAAATCAACAAGTTAAAGCAGAATCGTTAGTGACAATGGCCCGCAGTTCTCATCAGCCAAATTCAAAATGTTCTGCAAGCTAAATTCCATTGAACATCTCAGAACAGCAACATTTCACTCAACTGAACGCGCTGTCGGGACATTCAAGGAATTCTTATACATATATCTCATCACATTTCGAGAAAACAAATGTTGCACAGCCGCCAACCTCGCACCATATTTTCGGCCATGTTTCCAGAAAATCACCTTAGTCAGCATTAGTGTACTAAATTTGAAATCGGCCAAAAAGTAATCGCTAGATTGATAACCAAGGTGGTCGGTCGGATGATGTTTATCGTACAAAATCAACTGCGAGCACGAAAAAATACAAAAAACGGAGACGAAGTTAACACTAAAGATCTAGACATCGATTTATATTTGCGTACAGATCCATTATCGTCACCCCGACGACAGCTCTTCCTACAGCTATGTATGTTCTATTAGACAATGAAGTTAGAAGTGGGTCCAGCCCCATGGCATCGGGCAGTCAGATACAAGGACTTCAAATTGAACAGCAGAAATCAACCGTTCAGATGACTGAATCTACAGCTACGCCTACACTCAGACGAACGGGAAGGATAAAGAACAGGGAAGTCGCTGATATTCCCTTTCTTTACCAGCTTTTAGAGGCTTATTTTTTTATTTTGTATGTTACTATTTAGATTTATAAAAATGGATGGATACGGATAAAAGAATTTGGATAGTGCAACAGTACCATGCTTTGCAGTCCGTCATTTCCTTACAAAGTTAATTTAGGCGGGAGTTTGGCGGTAGTCCCCCGAGTAGATGGACCATTATGAGGTTTGTAAACATGTTTGCCGAATCTGGATGCATCGCACGAAGGCCGTACCATCGATATGTGAATGTTCGGGTTCAGGATACAATCGCAGCAGTAGCATCTGCAATGCAGGCCAATCCAAGCGTTTCGACCCGAAACTTATCGGGGCAAATTGGAGTTAGTAGACGGTCATTACAACGGATACTTCATGACGATTTAAACTTGTTTCCGTACAAAGTCCATATTACTATAGCAAGTTAAACCCTCAGGATTTGCCTGTTCGCCTGGAATTTTGCCAAAAAATGATATCAATGGCCGAAGAAGACAACACGTTGATCAATTGTTTGTTCATGTCTGATGAGACCCATTTTGATCTTAACGGCAATGTAAACAAGCGAAATTGCCGTATATGGAAAAAGTCCAATCCAGAAATGCTCCATGAGACGGAACTGCACCCAGAACGAGTCACTGTGTGGTGCGCAGTTTCATCAAGGTGTATTGTCGGGCCGTACTTCTTTGAAGAAAACAGTGTAACCGTTACTGTCAATGGGGACCGTTATTTAAAGATGTTGAATTGGTTTTTTTACCCAGAACTGCGCCGAAGACGTATACCATTCAACAGCGTTTGATTTTAGCAAGATGGAGCATCTGCACATATAGCCAGACCAGTTATGGCGGAGCTAAACGAAAAATTCGCAAACAAATTAATTTATAAAAACTCCACTCTTCGCTGGTCCCCAAGGTCACCTGACTTGACTGCACCAGACTTCTTTTTATGGGGTTATGTCAAGCAAGAGGTGTATAAAACGAAGCCCAGTAATTTAACTGAATAAAAGCAGTCCATAACGACAATAATTGATGCGATCCCAACTTCAACTCTTCAGGCCGCAAAGAATAATTTATTGACCAGGTGCCGCATAAGCGTGGAAGAGCGCGGAGGTCAACTGCGGTCTATAATCTTTAAAAACAACTAACTATTTAAAAAAAAAAATGTCTAACCAATAAAAAAAATTTAAATACATCGATTAAAAAAAAAGTTATTAACTTTCCATAGGAAGTTATTGTAATGGGTCCGATTTGTCAAATTGAAAATTTTGACATTTCTCGACGTTTCAAGGTCCCTAGAGTGGAAATAAAAGATTTTTAGAAAGATGTCTGTGCGTGCGTGTGTGCGACGTTTTTTTCATCCTCCATAGCTCAAGAACCAGAAGAACTATCGACTTCAAATAAGTTTTGTTATACATATAATAAGCAGAAAGATGCAAAAAGGGCTCTCAAAAAAATTGCGTGGGTGGTTTTTTTACCATAGCAGTTTGAAAAAAAGGTGAACATTTTGGTTAACCCTAAATATCTTACGAACCAAAAACGCTAGAGACTTGAATTACATTTTATATAATATATTGTAACGTAATATCAAATAAATATATTTTTTTGAAAAAATTCATCAAACGGTTTATTTTATAAATCAAAAAAACTGAAAAAAAAATTCGTCACCTCCAAAATTTTACGACTAAAATATGATTTCATCTCTAAAACAATTTTTTGCAACGAAGAATAATGTTTTTGACAACTCGTAAAATTTTGAAAAAAATCGAATTGACAGTTTTTTTATAAAAAATAAAAATCTAAAAAAAAACATTACTCAAAGTTAGTAAAAATTGAATATCGACTCAAATATCTTTTCAAAAACTTGAAATTTAGGCTTCAAACTTATTTTATCTTATAAGAAATATTGTTTTTAACATTCTGCAAAATCTTAAGAAAAATCGAGTTGACAGTTTTTTCACAAAAAATAAAAACCTAAAAAAAAATGAATAAATGTTGGTAAAAAATGTTTTTTGTCTCAAATATCTTTTTAAAACTTTGAGATATTGGCTTTAATTTACTTTTATTTTTCAAAAAATATTGTTGTCAACATTCAGTAACATTTTGAAAAAAATCGAATTGACAGTTTTTTTACAAAAAATTGAAAACCGAAAAAAAATTAACAAAAGTTGGTAAAAAAATAATTTTCGACTCAAATATCTTTTCAAAAATTTTATATAATAGCTTCTGACTAATTTTTACTTATAAGAAATATAATTTTCAACATTATGACAAATTTTGAGAATAATCAAATTGACAGTTTTCTTACAAAATATAAAAACCTAAAAAAATGTATAAAAGTTTTTAAAAATTGATTTTCGACTCAAATATCTTTTCAAAAATTGTAGATATTGGCTTTAAACTACTTTTATCTTTCAAAAAATATTGTTGTTACTTACTTATTTAAGGTGGAGCTACAGTCCGGGGCGGACCTGGGCCTCAACCAACAAGCGTCTCCAGCCAGCTCGGTCCCTAGCTAGCTGTCTCCAGTTTCGCACGCCAAGTTGGTTGAGGTCCTTCCCTACCTGGGTGCGCCACCTGCGTCGCGGCCTTCCTCTACTGCGCCGTCCCTCGGGATTGGATTCGAAGACCTTCCGGGCTGGAGCGTTGATGTCCATCCGCTCTACATGACCTAGCCATCTAAGCCGCTGGACTTTAATTCTATTAACTAGGTCAGTGTCGCTGTACAGCCCGTACAGTTCGTCATTATATCCTCTCCTCCATTCTCCATCTATGCGTACGGGACCAAAAATCACCCGAAGAATTTTTCTCTCGAAGCATCCTAAGACGCTGTCATCTTTCTTTGACAGGGTCCAGGCCTCAGCGCCATAAATAACAACCGGGATGATGAGTGTCTTATAGATGTTGATTTTACATGCTCGAGAGAGGACTTTACTTCTCAATTGCCTTCCAGGTCCAAAGAAGCAGCGATTTGCAAGAGTTATTCTTCGTTTGATTTCAGCGCTCGTGTCGTTGTCTGCATTTATAGCGGTGCCTAAGTAGACAAAGTCCTTAACTACCTCAAAGTCATAGCTGTCTATTATGTCGTTTTGTCCAAGACGTCGTCGTTCAGTGTCCTTTTTTGATGACAGCATATACTTGGTCTTGCCCTCATTGACCACTAAACCCATCTTCTTCGGTTCCGTCGCAATACTCAAAAACGCTCCACTGACATCACGCTTTGATCTTCCAATAATGTCAATATCATCTTCGCATCCGAGTAATTGGATGGACCTTTGGAAAATTGTGCCTCTAGTGTTGACGGTTGAGTTTTGCACAATTCTCTCAAAACGATGTTGAAGAAGTCGCAAGACAGTGCATCGCCTTGTCTGAATCCTTTTTTGACATCAAATGAATCGGTAATATCTTTTCCGACCTTGATAGAGCAGCGTGTATTCTCCATCGTCATTCTGCACAAACGGATAAGTTTGACAGGGATGCCAAAACTAGACATTGCTCGGTAGAGCTCTTACCTGTAGATGCTGTCATACGCAGCTTTAAAATCCATAAAGAGATGGTGGGTGTCGATTTGAACCTCCTGGGTTTTTTCCAAGATCTGCCGTAGTGTGAATATTTGGTCGATAGTGGACTTTCCTGGTCTGAAGCCACACTGATAAGGACCAATCAGGTTGTTGACAAATGGCTTCAGGTTCACATAATACGGCAGAGAGGATCTTATACTCAATGTTAAGGAGACTGATGCCTCTGTAGTTGGCGCAGTTTAGAGGGTCTCCTTTCTTATGTATCGGGCACACTATGCTGAGATTCCACTCATCGGGCATGCTTTCTTCCGACCATATTTTGCAGATGAGTTGGTGCATGCTCTCTACAAAGTCATCGCCTGCTGCTTTGAATAGTTCGGCGGTGATGCCGTCAGCTACAGCACCTTTGTTTGACTTAAGTTGAGATATAGCTATCTTCACTTCGTCAAGGTCGGATAGGCGGAATTGTTGATCTGCGTCGCCGAGAGTGGTTCTATCTCCCCTACAGCGGAATTCGGTTCGTCATCGCCGTTATATAATTTGGAGAAGTGATCTTTCCATATTCTCAGCATCGACTGTGGTTCTACTACGATGTTCCCTTGATCGTCTTTACAGGCTTCGGTTCGTGGCTGGTACCCTTGGGAGGTTTTTTTTACCTTTTGGTAAAATTTACAAACCTCATTCCTGTTGTGACATCCCTCTATCTCCTCGATCGCGCGCTTCTCATGCTCTCTTTTTTTCCGTCTAAGAAGCCGGTGTTCCACTCTCCTCGTCTGCTCGTAGAGCCCGCGAGTAGCTCTAGTCCTTTTGTGCAGCGCCGTTTTGTATGCCTCTTGTTTCGGTGCGTGAGCTTGCCGGCATTCGTCGTCAAACCAGGCGTTTCGCTGTGGTGGCCGTGTGAAACCTAGCACTTCAGAAGCGGCATCTCTGATGGCTGCAAGGCAATGTTGCCACTGGTTTCCAATGCTCAATGTAGGAAGCATAAGATTTATTAAGAGGTTATTAGAGACTCGATCGGAAAAGGACATGGCAGTCTCTTGCGATTGTAGCCGTCTAACGTCGAATCTTCTCACAGTACTTTCTTGTTTTGGCTTGGATTGGGATATCCGTAGCCGTACCTTGGCTAGAGAGTTTTCCGAGTCAATGTTGGCCCATCGGAATGTCCGGACATCCTGTATGCTGTAGAAGTGTCGTGGGTCGGTCGCAATGTGGTCAATCTGATTGACGGTTGATTGATCAGGAGATTTCCATGTCCCCTTGTGGATATTAAGATGCGTGAACTGCTTACTAGCTACCAGAACGTCTCGCCCCGCAGCGAAATCGACCAGCCTGAATCTGTTGTCGGAGGTGGTGTCGTGCAGGCTGTATCTCCCGATTATGCCACCAAAGATGTCTTCTCTTCCTAGCTTGGCATTAAAATCTCCTAAGACAATTTTAATGTCATAGCCAGGGCACTGCTCATATGTCTTGTCCAAGAGCTCGAAGAATATGTCTTTGGTGTCTTCATCTTTCTCCTCTGTTGGGGCATTCGCGCATATTAATCTTATGTTGGCGAATTAAGCCTTGATGCGGATTGTCGTGATGCGCTCGCTCACACTGTTAAAACTCAAGACTTTTTGCCTGAGTCTAGTTCCAACAATTAATCCACACCCAAATAGACGCTGTTCTTTGTTCTCGGTAGCAGTCACCGTAGTAGATATCGCAGTCTTTTAGTTTGCGTTTGCCCGGTCCATCCCATCGCACTTCTTGGATGGATGTAATATCTGCCTTGCAGCAGTTTAGGGCTTCCGCTAATTGTTCGGCTGCACGTGGTCTGTTAAGGGACCTAACATTCCACGTACATAACCGAAGTTCGTTGTCCTTATTTCGTTTGCGTGGGTTGTCAACAGTGAATCCGTCCGTATCCGAGGCTTGTTGGTGCTTCGAAACTTAAGGTATTTTTTACGTGGCCAGGAAGTCACCCCGACGGCACAACCCCCAACCTGGAGGGCCAGATCCTTAGTATAACTCCAAGGAAGGGGAGCCGGATGAAGCGCTCCTTATTTGTTGTTAAAATTCACTAAAATTTTGAAAAAAATCGAATTGTCAGTTTTTGTACAAAAAAATATAAACTAACAGTGATATTGACGTGGGGGACAGTTTCAAATCATGCAAAACAATTCTTTTAATAACAAGTAACTATATTTTTTTTTTTTTTAATAGAAAAGGTTAAACATATGTGAACAGCTTTTGTAAATATTTAAATTTTAATTCGTCTAATTGAAAGAAATATCAGGCGGGAAGCTATTCCAGGAATTTGTTTTTAAATTATTTTTGAAACTCTCGCATCTTCATTAATTCAAATCCATCGAATTCTCTCACGGCTTAACCAATCAATATTTAATAAAGTTTCTTTCGAACATCATCTTACACCTTCTTGTTACAGCCACTGTTTCCATAGTGCCTAAAGTGTCTATACATACACCCTCTCTAAATACAAATGCAAATGTTTTTGTTCTTCAATATAAGAATAGAAAGATATAATATAATGAAATTCCATTGCCCCCATTGTCCCATCTCATTTCGCATGGCGACACATCCGCCATTAGTGAGTTTTCATTATCTCAACGGATTAGAACAAATGTTCCGGATGTGAGATTGTGAGGTCGCGAGATCTCGCGAATTCATTCGACGCCGCCGCCGCCATCGTTACCATTCTTTATATAACGTTACCGATAGTACCAACCCGCAACCAAG